>NW_015112743.1:82347-112669 GCF_001443285.1 Poecilia latipinna
GCATAACTGGATGCATGGATGGATGAATGGAAAGATTGATGAATGGATGGATGGATGGATGGATGGATGGATGGATGGATGCATAACTGGATGCATGGATGGATGAATGGAAAGATTGATGAATGGATGGATGGATGGATGGATGGATGGATGGATGGATAGATGGACAGATGGATGAATGGAAAGATTGATGAATAGATGGTTGAATGAATGAATGAATGAATGAATGAATGAATGAATGAATGAATGAATGAATGAATGAATGAGGACAGGTAGATGGATGGACAGATGGGTGGATGGATGGATAGATAGATGAATGGATGGATGGATGGATGGTTGGATGGATGGATGGATGGATGGATGGATGGATGGATGGTTGGATGGATGGATGGATGCATAACTGGATGCATGGATGGATGAATGGAAAGATTGATGAATGGATGGATGGATGGATGGATGGATGGATGGATGGATGGATGGATGGATGGATGGATGGATGGATGGATGGATCTGAATATTTTGTGTTTTACTGAAAAATTTCCAACCTAAGAAAATTAGTTTGCCAAATTTATTTCAAGTTTGAATTGCAGTTGGGTAACACAAAAACAGACCGAGGACCACAAATGGCCCCCGGGCCAAATGTTGGACACCCCTAGCTTAGAAATAACTTCAATTAAATGTCTGTGTGGAGACTTGCAAGTTAATGTTCACAAACTCTCACCAGGGGATGAAAACAGTAATCAGTTAACTTGTAAACAACCTAGAGATTGATGTCTGCAGCAGGATAAAAAAGGTCAACATCTGTTCATCGGTTACAGTTGATCTAACGGCTGGAGGCTCCAGATCGCCTTGTGTTGGAGTTCAACTTCACCTGTTGTGTGAGTAAACCTGTGAGTGTGTTGCTTTCAACATTAGTAGAATCAACTGCCCCAAACCTGACTACAGGTCGCAGAGAATGAATAAGAGAAGATGTTCATGCACAAAGCTGAGACATGGAGGGTTAAAGATGTTTCACCTGGTTTTGCTCAGTTTAGAGAGGAAATAGCCTTCAGTGTCTCTGCTGCAAATACAGAATTAATTGCATGCAAAACCTGAAGGAAAAGAAAGATTTTACATTGCAAAGAAGAGAGAAAAAAATTGTGATTTGTAAAAAAGAAAAAAGTATCTTTAGAGTGAGAGTGACTTAATAATTGTGGCTTTTATCTGCCGTCTTAATCACTGTTGTAGAGGCTGCGAGGATAAAAGAGCCTCATTGATTTTCCTTGGAGAATAAAAAAAAAAAAAAAAACTCAAGCCAATATAATTAAGGTTTAAAAACTAAACTCCAAAGGCCCATCAGTCTTGACACTTTTCAAGGTTCTCAAAGCTCTTGCTTATGAAAAGGCCTTTTGACAGCACAGTAGAGGAAATTAAGTGAACAAAGACGACACACCACGGTTCAGATTCAAGGAAAAGTGATTGTTTACACGTGGAGCGCAAGGATGAGAGAGATGGCCCCATGAATTGTAATCAAACTACACCTTGAATGAATAGAAAAAGACCCCGAAAGAATGTACAAACCTTAATGTGCCTTATGTGAGTTGTGTATAGTATCCTTCATTCAGGGGAAGGGAGGGACAGGACCTTCTGATAGGGGAGTGGATATTTCAGAGTCCTCGGTCTGAATAATGCAGTGGAATAATGAGGTGGGGAGCAAAGGCTGTACCCCAGGGCTTTGACCATCTCTGTGACCTGATTATGTCAGGAAGTGTCAGCCACCAAGACGCTACAAAAGCACAGAGCATGCCGTCAAGTCCATATCCTCAGTGATCTGTTCCCAGCGCTCCAGGCACCTTGTGAGCCAGAGAAGTCCATACTGTCTCATTAGCCATGTTTAGGATCAAGCTCTCCTTCTCGGACAATACTTCCCTACAAGGTCAAACCAGTGAACGCAGCCCCGAAAGGTCTGATTTAAAAACAATCAGTTTACGTGTGTTTTATCACTCTAAAACGTCTCAAGCTGGATTAGTGTCGTTTTGTTTTTGCAAAGTCGACATGATGAGGACAGTGCAAGTGTAACACAATAAAGCAGCGGTTATTATAAATAACAGAAAGTGGCATAAAAGGGCACAATGTCCACACAGTCCCGCTTTAATGTGAGCACTGTGCACCTGAGATAAGATGATTCATTAGATAGAGCCGAACAATGACAAGCATCATCGTTCAAGCCTCTGGCTACTGATGGAACAATTTTGCAGCCACCCTTAAATATGACAAGGTCAGCGTTTTACTCCGACAGGCGCATGCGGTTAAGAGAGGGAAGGGTTTGTTTATTCCCAAAATGCTTAATATATGGAGAGGTGGCAGCCGGACTGTGGACAAACAGCTTCAAGGCAGCACAGAGACTCGCTGCGAGAAATCAATGAGGAAAGATCAGGAATACAGTACGGATGGCTCATATTGAGCTGGATGGTAATAAAGTGCTTTACATTTCCTTGTGAAACTGAACTTTTTCACGTTACAAAAAATATTTTGTTGGGATTTTATGCGACATTCTAACGCAAAGGAAGGAAAAAGATACATGACTTTATTGTATTTTTTTTTTATAAATAAAAGTGTGAAAGGTCAGCTTGTATTTGTATTCAAGTCATTTTACCTGGACATCAATCCAACTGTGCATTATTTGGTACCTAGAAGTCAGATGTATATAAGGAACACTAATCATTTTCTCCTGGATTCTGAATTTTTCTTGTGATTTTTTTTGTTCTTTGCAATAAAAATCAGTGATTTTTTTGTTGCTACTTTTATTTTTTTTTCCCTCATTGAAGCCCTTCAAAAATTTCCATATAGAAAAAAACTGATAAGAAAAGAAAGAAACTGACAGACTGGTCAGACAAAGATTTTTATTTTTAAAGAACTTAGGCAGATTCATTTTTGATTACCATATTGATCACAGCTTGAATTTGAGAAATACTGCCATCTGCAGGTGGGAGTTAGCATCACTTGAACCCAATGTTTTTCACCATTTTTGCGGAAAATTTTCAATGAACTCAAAACTATGCTTTAGAGCAAAAAGAAAAAGTGAGGATTTGTGCATTTTTTTGTGAATTTTGACAATTACAAAATTGTGAAACATATAAAGGAATTGACAAGTTTAAAAAAAAACAAAAAAAAAACAATAAAAACGAAGAAAATGTAACTGACAGGTCAGGCTTCAAAGAGAAAAGCAGCGAAGAGGCCTGTGCTAACTCTGGAAGAGCTACAGATGTTCACAACTCAGGAGTCAAGGCTAGATTTAACAAATTTATCATTTGTATAAGAAAATTATTTGGGTGAATTTCGTTCAAAATGCTTCGCCAAGTTTAATAAATTAGATGAAACTGATTTGGGTGCAGCAAAGTTGGCTTTTCAGTAAAAGTGTCTGGATAAACATGGTTCTACTTATTATAAAATCTTGGTTATTTATCATCTTTGAATTGCATTTGGGAATCACACAAAACCAGCCCTAAGGCTACAAAAAGTCCCTGTGCTGCACTTTGGACACCCTGGCTTAAAAGCAACTTCAATAAAAATTCAACATTTTTCATCCGCTTTGCAATTACTCACTTCTTTAAATGACTCATTTCAATAAAAGACCAATAAAATACAACAAGGCTTTGGGTTTTTTTAATTAAAAAATGTGCAGAAGTTCAGGGGCATATTTTTGTACGACTCTATAATCGTTGTGTATTACACTTACCTGTCCTTGTGCGTTTGTGACAAGCTGCCCGGTGGCTCCTTGCAGGTTTGACAGGGTGTTGCCGAACACCTGAGAGCCAGCGATGGACCCCATGGCAGCTGCTGCCGCCACCGCTGCCTGGCTAGCCAGGGGGTTCAGCTGCAGAGGGCAAAAACATCATTTATCAGAAAAACATCTGCTCTTTTTATCACATATTTAGACTACAATACAAGTTCCCGAGGAGGTTAGCAAACCAGCTTCATACTTCTGTTTTGCTCCCCAGGACAGAATAAGCGAACTGCTACAAGGTCCAGCAGAGAGGGCCACGCAGTTTATCAAATGTTTCCCAGAGGTTGGTGCTCCTGGACCCAGTGGGAGGCTCCAGGGTAGGGAGGAGCAGTGAAAACTGGAGGGAGGCTGTGAATAAGTGGCCATTTTACCACTCTAAGTGCTTTCTCTGGCCTCTGGGGCTCCCCACGGGCCGAGTCTAGTCCTTCGACACGCAGCAATGGCCCACCCGCTTGCTGCTCTCACAATAGAGCCAGGCAGCAAGGCTATGCATCACCGTATCGTCTGTCGCTTCAATAAACTTCGACTAAGAAATCCTCCTACTTCATAAGACTCTAACAGAGTGATACTGTTGAGGCAGAGGAAGGTTAAAATGACCATCTGCACACTGCTGTAATGGACTCATCTGGTTTGGCCTGTGGTGGCGGAAAGAGACTTCTTGCATTGAGAAGAGGCTGTAGAGCCCGCCACATTGCTCAGATTGCCCATATAAATCAAGCTAACCACTTATTAGGGGGCTGAAAATGCACTGCTGATTTGGTTGTACCGCAGTGGAGCGAAGCCTTATTAGGCTGAGTAAGTAGATCAAAGACTGAGAAGAGAAAGCAGACCTCCCGATTACTCAATAGAATAAAGAAAACCACTGCTTCCGGCTTGCTGCTCGTACTGGTTGCCTACTTAACTTAACTGGGATGACTGAAAAGTTCAAACATGGTTCCAGCTTTTCCAAACTCTCTGCATTCTGCTGAGAATTCAGCTTTCTTCAAAGATACAGATGCCATTTATTTTTTTTATTTTATCCCACCACCATATATTATTACACTTTCTGAAATCAAATGATGAAAAAATGCCACAGAGCGATCAATACTTTTTCATTGACAGTAAAGGTTAAGCACATTAAGAATGACACTGCATTTGTCTTATGAAATCATATTTCATGTTGGTGGCCTCAAATTGGCCGTGATTGATATTGCCTCCTCTTGTCTGAAAGTCATCCAGTTTTTCCTCAATAATCGCAAGATTGTCTTTTATGTGTTTCAGTGGACGCCCTTCGGGAACCAAGAACATCTCGAATGTTGAGTAAAAAAAAAACTCAAATCTGAGTCATTCTGTTTTCTGTGCAGAAAGTAAAACTATGGTAAACTGTTAATAACTCATCTTACTGGGGTTCAAAAGCAGAAACACCAGACATTGATGTTCAAAGCAAAGCTCCAAGTTTATCACAGATAGTTTTTTTTCCCACTGAACTGAAACCACACAAAATATCACAAGCTAAATTATGAAGTTGCATCAAAACTAACATGTTGATATTATTTGGTGCTTAAACTATTAAAACAGTCAGCACTAAGTAATTTTAGGGATATAATGTATTTATTAATTTCAGCTAACTGCAGGCGGTTCTGGTCCCTAACAACCACAAATTCTGTACTGCAACATCCAAAATGTCTTTGGTTAGTGTGGTAATGCATAAACAATTCGTGTGACACCTGGTATTATTTTAATGCACTTTAAAGTTACCTGATTTTTAGAATATATGTGGTATTGATTATGGTAAAGCATTGAACTCCTACACTGTAATCATGACAGCATCTCCTCATTTAAATTCTGAATTGACTGAAACAGATAAATATCCTTTTCCTACAGAGCAACATGCTGAGAAGTTTTCTAAGGAGTGATCACATGAAACTCAGTATTTTCTCCTCTTTTCTAAACATAAATTAAAACTGCTGGTTAGCGACTAAAGGAGCTATGTTGGTGAGAACACTGGACTGTAAATGTTGTGAAAGAGGAAGGAAAGCCAACACGCTCAGTTAGGCAGAGTTAAACAGAGGCCACATATCAACACACTGATAATGTGATCTGCTCAGGCGAGCACAGCCAGAGTCCCCCTGAAAATCTGCTTTTCTCTGTGTCATTACATGAGTGATAGGTTGTTGGAAAAGCCTTCAGATTGATTTGAAATATTATCATCACGTTTCATTCAATGATAGCCCTTCCAGGTGCTCTGTTATTCTGGTAAATCTTGGTGAAAAGAGAGCAGGATTCGTTGCTTCATCTCTGGCGCAGCGTAATATGGACGGCGGTTAGGAGGAGAGCCAGGAATAAGGAGAGGCAAGGCTGTGCTCAACACCTAAACAGGTGATTTTCCACCACGGTGACTCCTCTCAACGCCTCGGCAGGAGGCACAAAATGACAGAGTTGGGCTTGTATTTGTACTGATTGCATGTGTTGGAGGAGATAAACAGCGATCTTCCAGTTTGTGGAGCCTGCATGTTAACGATTGTGTTTCTTTTCATTCACTGTGAAAAGGCCGTGAAGAGGATTTTTGGCTGTTCAGACCTCTCTGGACAATTCCTGTTAAGATCACAGACAATTGCAGAATACATTGATGACATTTTGTCCTTTTGTATAAAGAAATAGAGGCTGGACTGAAAAACTGGCTAGAAACTGGAATGAGGTTAATTTTAGTTTGATCGGTGGGTCAAAGACTCAAACATCTGATTGTCGGATTAGTCAATATACCTTAATAATAACTAGTGGCTGCACCAACAGAAACATGCTTCAGTGTGGAAGTGATTCCTGAGGGAAGAAAAAAATGTTTCAGTTACAGTGAGGTGTTTAAAATGAGGTTAGTGGAAGCACAGAGATGAAATAAGTTAACTGAAAGAAAGCTAGATTTCAGGTTTTTCTATGTATCCCGATATATTCAAGATGTGTGAGAGAACAAGATTTCCAGCAGATAACGAGAAGGCTCTACAGAGACTTGTACTAGAGAGTACAACTTTGAGTGCAACTAAGTTGTATCGATCAACCAATATTGATTAGAAGATCAGTTCCACAACTGATTTTTAATTAAAATCGATTGTGAAACATGCTAGGTTTGGAAATTCTTCAGGATTTAGGAAATCCTGCTAACAGTCACAAGAGTATTTCTTATAATGCTAGCCACATTAACTGCAGTAATCACTATTAAAAGCGCTAAACTTTAAATTAAATTCTGTTACAATTTTCTTTTAAAATAATAAATATATATCTAGATATAATCTGCAAGACCCTGTCTGACAGTTCACTCAGCGTGATTGCCTCTGCTCCTGACATCAATAGTTATTGAACAATAAGGCAAGAAAAAAAACTTGCCATATTTATATGAAAATATAAGAGCAGTCCTGCTCTTATATACATATGTAAACTTTGGCAATGCAAACCAGCATGTTTTTGGATGGAACTGGACACCTTTGGTTTCAGAGGAATGTAAAATGTATTGACTTTAATCATCAAAACTGTGTCAAAGTGGACCCAACACATCAAATTAACAGGCAGTACCACTCTTGTTGCTCCTTAGGAGGAATGTCCTTCATCTGGAACAACATGGAAGCTTTCCCAAACCCATCCCGGCCCACCATCCCTGTCTCCTCCCTGCTCTTTCCCACTCCAGAGTGAATGTAATCAGCTGTGACATGAGAAAACACGTTCTCTGTCTGTCAGAACTCTGCTAGTCCTCTGCTGACAGTCCTCTACTGACTCTCCTTCTCTAAACCCCCCGATCCTCCACTCCACTCCACCCAGCACACACACACACACACACACACACACACACACACACACACACACACACCTAACCGCCTTCCCCTCCTCACGTCCGCTGTGCTTATGAACATCAAAATGCCATTAGGCCCTCCAAAACACCTCTGGTCCCCTGGTTGGCGGGGCTTCACACTGAAGTTGTGCACTCCGAACCCCGCGAGCTCTGACTATTGCTCACCGGTGGGCCTCAGCTCCGGCCGCTGTGAGAAAATAAAACCCAAAAAGAGCCATTCTGGAGGAAAAACACAGAGAAGTGAAAGACAGATGGAACAACTGGGGCAGATAACACCCGGCAGAATACAATAACGCTGCGTCGGGCGACAGTTGGAGGTTGTAATTGCTTAAGGCAGCGGAGAGGGATGTGGTGTGGAAGTGGAGGGGGCTGAGCTGGCATGTCGGGTGTTAGTGGAGTGATGTCATATGAAAACTCCAGAATGACAGCTAGTTAACAGAGGGAGGTTTGGCTAATCAAATAAAATGCATTAACTCCAGGAAATGGCCGTGGCGGTCAGTCTCAGAAATGGCCGTGTCTAATGAGGTAAAATGCAAATGAAGGAGGAGAGGAGTCGTGAAAACGTTTAAACTAACTATAAAGGGATGATGGAGTGCAGGACAGTGGTCGTCAATCTCCCCACTCATTACCTTCATGCGAAATTAACCGGAGCTTTAATCATTACATAAAATCAGCTCCGGCCCATTTGTTGATAATTGTAAAGGAACACTGGTTCAGAGTGAGTCCTTTGTCATCAATCACATCCTGCAGCACATTTCCTATGGTTAGGGAACATTGCAGGTAAAAATATGAAACATACCACACTATTCTCCTACTGGGGAATGATCTATAATGTTTAGCTGTTTCCAGATGTATTAAATCTGAAACTACTTGGTGATTAAGTATCCACAGGAAAGTGCTGACCATTTCAGCCTCATGAAGTGACATATCTGGTGCAGTTATTTCTGTACTACATTGGCGCTGGGTTGGAAATCATGGCAGGAACCACTGTAGCAGTAAATTTACTACTGCTCCGGCTATGATTATAAAGTAGCTACAAGGTTATGTTTATAGTCACAGTGAGAAAATGAGTCTTGAGATCACACTGTGGTTAAAATATGAGGTGTATTAACATTTTTCAGCCTTTGTGCCCAGTATGTCTTATTTCAACCAGGCTGATTACATTCCATTTCTTTTGATTTGGGTGGAAATGGCGTCCCTTTTCACTCTGCTGCTGTTTGACATATAAATATAGCATTTGAATGACTTTAATATCCTTCTAATCAATGTCCAGTGATCTTTTGATGTCCTCAATTCAATATAGGAAGGGTCATCCGTGCCGCAGCTTTATAAACACAATAAAGGTAAATGATTACTCCCCTCTGTGGTGTCCAAAAATACAGCCAGTAATGAAGAGAAATGGTGGAGTTTGAGGAGGAGGCCTGTCATGTGTCATTGGCCGATTCTAAGCTCGAAGATTAATCACGAGAGAGGGGCTCTGTGGCTAAGATGTGGTCACCCTTGATCGATAAATCCACCACACTCTCTTCCCTCCTCCTGTGGTTCTCTGCTTCACTGTCTCTCTCTTTATCTCCAAAAATACACCTCAAGCTAAATCAGCATAATGCCATGTACAGTGAAAAGTTTTCATGGTAATGAAAGTCGTACTATTTTTGTCTTTTAGTCATGTATGTTAACTTTTTTTCCCCCCGAAGTGGAACAATTTTAAAACAGCTTCAGAGATTTTGAAAAAGTACGTGCACATATTCCCACTTTCATTGAGTTAAACGTTCCTTAGTTGTACCTCAAGCATGCTCTTTTTAACAAACTTCTGGTTTTAATTCTGGCTGGGTATTTGGCAAAACTTAAATTTAACAGAAAGGATTCTTTTCGTAAGTCTGTAGCTTCCCACAAAAACAAACTAAACGCCTTCTGGCCACAATGACCAAAGAAGTTAAAGTGACAATTTCAAACATCAAGCCTGCATAATGTATCGCAAATATACCGTCATCAAAACATCACAAAGGAGTGTTTGGACTGCAATGATTGTTGGCGAATATATTTTACGTGTTATGAACTTGCATTTTCATGATAATGTAGTATTTAGCCACGTAGGCAGAATCTCAAAACAGCCAGCAGATTTTCATACTGGACACCAATGAAAAAGAACATAAGACACATAGTGACGTTGCCATCGCAATATTTACTAATATAATCGTAGGACTTTTTAATATCATGAAGCACCTAACAACTTTCAAACACAGATAAAATTTATACTCGTAGCATTCACAAAACAAGGTAGAAGAAGTGCAAGTTAATTGTCAATAAAATGTTAGGAGAGCAGCATAACTTGAGGTGCTATTCAAGTAATTGTTTTAACATTGCAAGGTTAGAAAAATATTGCAGTCAGGTATTCCAAAATTGTGCAGCACTAATTAGAGCTCTGCACAATTTTGTGCAGAGCTCAAGCAGAGCTCAAGCATGGTGGCGGCAGTATTATAGTGTCTGAGTGAAACTGGTGCATTGAAATCAGCAGCTAGATGGTTTTAAACTGGACCTGTTTTTAACTATCAGCAGAAAATCATCATAATTAACATTACGGCTTCAAAACATCAGTCTGTGTGTAATTATTTAATTAATTTGTTTCACTTTTTCAATTCAGTTACTGAGATGGATGAACTTTTCAATAATATTCTAACATGATTATCATGACTTTAATTTTGACCTTGTGTGGATTACAGAAAAAGCACAATAAGTTCAAACGTGTGCCCAGTTCTAGTCAATATTATTGTCAATCCACCAAGAAAAACAAATGATGCAAATAAATCATTGAAAGCTCAAGGTAAAGATAACTCTGCATTTTATTACTTCCCAATTTGAGGCATGCAGTTTAAGAAAACATTCATCCTATATTCTATTTGAGTCTCTTGATCCTGTATTTCATACAGGGAATGAGGGAAATAAAATCAATAATCAGATATTAACAAGACAGAAATAGGAAAATGCTGTGAACAAAATAAAACAGCTTTGGTCGAGTTCTTAAATCAAATAGCCCTCTGTAGATTACAGGAATATATACCAAATCCAACCTCAGTTTAGCCCAGCTAAGACACAACGAAGAAGAAATTCTGATAATATCCTCCAGAGACCACAAATGGGACTTTTGACTTGGTCTACGAGGAGGGCATAATGTAACAACATTGCATTAAAAGGGTCTTTTTACAGCGTGGCGGTGCAGCGCGGCTGTATTCCTTGTGTGAGCCCGGTGCTCTGTTTGCGGTCACTAATGGGCATCAGAAATTACAGGCAGTGGAATCGCGCCCCGCGGGGGGACTGGCCTCCTCAGCGGAGCGGAGCACTTAGATGGTGTCTGAAAGGCTGCTGGAGGAGAAAGGGGGGAACTCAATGTCACAGCCCTGCCTCATAATTAAAGAAACCCTATTCCTTATCCACTGTTAGGTGAGCCCTGGCTCGGTGCTTCATCTGAGGGCTCCCATGTGGGCGTCTAATGCGAGTTGCCCCCGGTGTGCATGTGGGTTGATCGGGGGAGCTTTGCCTTTCTGCTGGGTGTCGGAGCTGGAAGCCCTCTGCCCATTTCCAGAGTAATGGAGCTAGGTCTATAAGAATCGCAGACTTCAGAAAGTGAAGGAAGTATCAACTGTGTGATGACTGAAAGCCCAACAAACCCAGAAAAGCCACAAAGTAAGTGGAAGGTGCAAAGTAGGAGCCGTTTTAAAAGTGAAAGTGCCTTCAGAGTTGCCACAACGATGAAATATGATAAATTTAAGTTTCTTCTTATTTAGAAATTCAAGGTTCATCGTTGCTTCTTAAGTCTGTAGATTTTCTCCCTACCTAATCCCTCATTTGAAGTAAATAAAAGTAGTAGAGCTGTCATGGTCAGGTTGTTTTCCTCATCTAGCTCCCATGCTTTATAATTATTCATATGAAATGCGGTGCTGTTGATGGGCAACAGTCTTATTTTCTGCTTCAGTCAACAGTGCACATTTGTATTTCTAAATTGTGCAGCGCTTGTTATGTAAGGCAATTTTCTGCCTTCTTAAGAGCCAGATCTGCTGTGCATTAATAAGAGTTGAGCTGAGGGGTCCTGTTCATGCTCTACCCCACACAGCCACAGCAAAACGCAGCTGCTTTCACTCAGATATACATGCATACATATATATCCATATATATTCAAAATTTATGAGAAATGTCTGGATTTAAAACAGGTGTTAATCTGGATAATACTTAGCATGTTTGGATGTCTTTATTTCTGCTTCAGCTTTTCCAAGTCCTAACAAATCAAATTCATTTCAACAATTTCCCCCCCAAAAATTTAAACAATTTTTATTTATTTTTTCATTTTAGGACTCCTTCATGCTTTGATAACAAAATAAACTTTTCCAAACTACAATTTTTTCTAAAGTATAAATGCTAACCGTGTGATGGACTGGTGACCTGTTCAGGGCGCCAACGCCTTGCGGTTTTTATTTTTTACAACTACAGATGTTTCACACCAGACGGACGGGACTCCTCCCTCCCAACCAGCTTAAGTGACTCCATTTCCGCTGACATGCCGCAGTGTGAGCCGCAGCGTCCACATTTGAGCATGTCATTTTAATTTCAATTTAATACCCAGCAGAACAATCAGCGGCCGTTTCGCTAAACTACATGAACACTGCGTTGAGCTGGAAAATCAATGAATCGACGCGTGGGGCTCATTTACCGCACGTGCTATTACAATGGAAGAAACACCCACCACCCATAAAAAAAAGACATTTGGAGCAAATTGGAGACGGGATATATTAACAGTAAGCAGCAGGAAACAAAAGTAGCAGAGATGGATCTGAGATTTGAGGAGGGAACAAGGGGAAAGAGGGGTTGAGGGCGGGGCAGGAAGATGGCAGAGAGGTGAGGAAAAGATAGAGAGTGCACACTGCCAGGCCTCTGAAAGGCTGTTGTAGTTGGCAGCAGCTGACCTTGGTGACGATGGCTTTTCACCAGAGGCTTCTAATGAAGGCTGATTGCCGGGGAATAGTGAGGGAGCCACGGGAAGGAGAGGACAGAGAGGGAGGGGGGAGCGGGAAGAGGGCTGGGAGAAAGAAAAGGATGGAGGAGAGACTCAGGTAATTGCAGCACTTGTGGGTTGAGGCCCCGCGGTACTGTGATGTCGGGGTGCAGCGGGGAAGAAGAGAGATGTCTGTGGACACTTTGGTGGTAAATTGTGGAGCACGGGGATAGGAGGCAGGCCCCTAGGCTGTAATTACCCCTATGAGTGTGCGGATTGAGAGTGGACAGGCCTGGTGTGGCGCTCTGACAGCGATCAAGGAGACAACTGTGAGGAGGAGAGGGACAGACGGCAGGAGTCTGACAGACGAGGAAGACAGGACGCCTCCACCTCCGCCTGGCCCCCAGAAAACCAGCCAGGCAGACACTGGACCGAGGTCAGAGGCTATTAGTGAACACACAACATGCTGGTGACAAGACAACTATGACAAGAACAGCACAGCTCAGGGTTCCTCCACATTTTTCATTACACATCTCCACATCATTTCTGACTGAAATTTCTATTTTTTCCTGCATTTTTTTTAAAGAAAACCCTGGACATTTGGGCTTGATGATAAACTTTGAGCCTTCCTGAAAAGCACATGAGCTTTATAATCTGTAAGTTCTCTAACTAAATAATGAAAAACCCAATGCTGCAATTGGCTTCATGTTTTCAGGGTGGTATGGGGTGACTGCTGCAGCATCTGGACCAACTTACATCAGCTCTATTTTAAGACCTTTAACTCCCAAGACTTGTACATTAAGAAACTGAACCCATGATTTTCAAACCAGGCTGCCTTTACTGGTATTCAGAAGAAAATCTGCATGAACAATTTTCATACAGATTTGGCTGGATGAAAAATAATTAAAAGATTATTAATTAATTATTAAAAAAGCATCATCGGATTATTTTATCTATTAGAAAATGGAAGAAACAAAATCATTTGACAAAAAATCAAGGATTTTTGCAAATGTAACTTTACTTTTTCCACACTTATCCATGCCTGGAAACGATAAAAGCAAATTCCAGACTTTTCCAGACAACCTAAGAGTTCTGAGTGGAAGAGCACATAATGTAATGTGATGAAAAAATAAACTAATTAGATTAGAGAGGGATTCTGGGGCTCCACAGGATGGCGTAGCAGGGTCAGGAGGGCCTGGGCACACTCGCTGGAATAAGAGATTTGATAGGCTGGCCTAAGCTTCCCATTGCCACGGATCAGTATGTACTGCCTCCCCTTTTCCTGCCTGGGCTGATGTAACCCACTGGAGTGGCAAATTACACCAGACCTACAGCTGTAGCCCGACATTATGATTAATTTGATCAGTAATTTCTCCTGTTTTTCATTTTAATCGCCGCGACCATTCTGCTGTGGCAGGTCTTTCAGATCTAATTAAGATCAATTCCGGTGTAACAGACTTGGTGCGCCTTTACCCCGTCAAATCCCTGAGCTCTCCGGGCGTGGAGAAAACCCGCAGCTCCAATCAATCAACTTCCAGCGAAATCCAGCGCGCTCCTGCAATCAGCCCATTAACGCACTTAAGCAAATTTCATAATCCCCCCCTCCGTGCCTCCTTTCATGTCTATTTGTCATCACTTTGGTGGCTACTTCAGGCAGCCACAGACTGCATCCAACATCACCTTACACGTTGGGGAGAGAGAGTGAGACGGGGGCGGCGTAGAAAGTTAAATCCTTCCTCCATTTAAGATAATTAGCTGCAGTAATCTAAGGCCAGACCTTATTGACTAATGGTGACATGATCTGTTGTGGCAGGATTTGTATTCTAACAAGCATATTAATGAGGAAGGTAATGAGTTTTGTCACACAAATTAAAAAACAGAAAAAGCTCAAGGGATGTAATGAGTGCTTCGGATTTTCTCTGTGCGAGTTTACAAAGAGCATGACACACCTCCCCTGAGAAACGAGCTACAATGAGACATTAATTGGAACATAATGAATGTTTGTCTCTAAGCAGCTTGGCATTATGTTTGCAACAAATAGTTAAATGGCTGAGTGATCCTACTTGTCTGGATAATAACAGCAGGAAATAGGGGTGTTATCATTGTATTATGGTAATTACGACTGCACTTTAGCGCACAGGCCAAGTCCTCTGGGTGAAGAATGAAAACCGTGAAAATGCCCTCCTCCGCTGGGTTTATTTTTAACATTTTAAACCATAACCAAAAACTGGTAACTGCTTAGAACTGCAGCTGCAGTTAAAAGGCAAAGGATATTACTAGAGCATAATAATGTGTGGGTATCAGTTTAAATTAATATGTTCGTGAGTGGCGTTAATGTTTTTTTGTACATCTCCATGTCGTCATTAAATGGGGCTATATTTTGGAGTCAAACACATTGTATTTAGCTTCTTAATGCAGAAGATAGTGGCAACTTTTTCCTGAAAAGGCAAGAGTATAGGGATGACTGTGTGTTTACACTGCAAAAACACAAAATCTAACCAAGTATTTTTGGTCTAGTTTCCAGTGCAGATATCTTAGTACACTTAAAATAAGACAAAAACTCACCAGTAACCTTTCAGCTTTTTATTATTATTGAGAAACTGACTTAAAACAAGCTCCTATGTTCTGATAAAAAAGTTAGATTTGTCTTATTTGAAGTGTACTAAGACATTTGCACTAAAAACTAGACAAGAAATGCCATGAAAGAGTTTGTGTTTTTGCAGTGATGAAAGTTGAAGAAGTCATCACTTTGGTGGCTACTACAGGTGAGAACTGCCACCCTCCACAGGCCTGGTTCAATTTCTAGATGCCTGAAGGTGCCACATTCATCTACTCAAAGTATTCATGGTATGGTGTTCCAGAGATGGACATGTTTTGATGAGAAATGTGAAAAATCAAACCAAGATCAGAAGGAAAAGACTTTATGAAGCTGCTGAAGGAGACTCATTATTCACAGTGAGATTAGTCCTGTACCAACATGGGCTGAAAGGAAACTCAGAAAGGAAGAAGCCTGGAGATAAAACTAAAATAATAAATATATTTTGCCATAATGACCAACTTTACTTTTAGGATGGAATCTTGTGAATACCACACCTAGTGTGAAGTTTGGGGGTGGCAGCATTATGCTGTGGGACTGGCTTGTTGTGAGTAAAATAATATGCAAGTGGTACTAGCACTTTTTTAATGAAATGAATTATTTATTTAAACCAAGCTCTAACGACTTGCTGAAAAGTCACAAGCTAGTTTGTCTTATTTCAATATATTTGCACTAGAAAATAGATGAAAATACTTGGTAAGATTTGTTTTTTTAATTTCACACTTAATTATCCAAGACTTTTATCACTGCTTATTTTGGGATTTACAATAAATACTAAAATCTACAACTTCAAATAAAATCAGTGAAATTTTTTTTGATACTTTTTGGATTAAAATTAATAGCTTAGATCAATGAATTAGTCGATAATTTAATCAACACCAAAAAGTCATCAGTAGCCTCCCTATGTAGGACTAAGCCTCTACTCTGAGTTTCCAATCATTGACCTAAATGTTGTCAGGAGGTGGGGCTGCAGGTTAAATTTCACTGCAGCTTTGAAAGTGTCCTGAGGCCGCGGCCTGTCCTTCTCGCTGGGTGACACTCTCTTTGGCAATCGCAGCAATGACCCTGAGAAACTAAGCCTTTTATGACAATTCTGCCTCTCCCACACACAAACACACTCCATAATCCTATTTGATGAGGCAATATCTTAATGACACCTGATGTGGCCTCTTCACCCCCTAAAGGGAGGTCTGTCCTCTGTCATCATAATCACCCACCATGTTGCTTTTAAAAGAAAACCATCTCTAAAAAGCAAAGCATGTCAGGCAAAATTTCCTCAGGTGGATTCCAAGCACATCAAAAAACTCAGGTGCAGCTGGTGGACTATCTGCTTTTTATGGCTTTCTGCTTGTTCCATCGCAGTTTGAATGCGCTAATCTGTTATATTGGTCACTCAGACTGGATGGTGCGTTTAGCGCGATGTAGCGGCTAGCCTTTGGAGCCCATTAAATCCAGAGGCTGTTTTTCCTGCTGAGTCTCACCAGGCCGTGACAGGGCCGTAGAGGGCTGCAAGGGGAAACAAATAGCCCAACTCATCCCAGCCATAAAGAAGCTCGCACCACAACCCAATAAGGGTCTGACGCTGATGAATGTGACCGGGGACGGAAAGGCGACCCTGGCCAGTTTCCACCAGAAATGAAACCACAGGGATATAAAATAGGTTATTATGGTCACACAGTGACAGGCAGACGCACAGCAGGGCAGAGATGGATGGACAGACAAAGTGACTAAAAAGAAGGCTGAGGAGGAAGAGCAGCAAAAATTACAGGGCGGATTAGGCCTAAGGATTGATTACGTGAGGAACAGCAACATGAATATGTGGATCTTTGATTTTGAAGTTCAATATCCTGAAGTGGATCAACAACATGCATCGTCTACTAGATTTATATAAACACTCGGAGAAGCTACCATTCTCCACTTTAACAGGCACTTGACAAATAACTAGTGGGGAGTGAAGAGTTGTGTTTATTACTTGACAAAATTGAAACAATGACAATGATGCTATTCAGATGTTCACTTCAGTTTTAGAGAAAAGTTTCCTTTGAATAAAAATCACCTGTCTTTATAAAATTATTTCATACAGAAATATTTAATTTACTGCTGCCAATCTGCAGCGGCTCTAAGGAAAAAGTCAGGCTACAAGCTGCACAGTTATCAGTTATCACAGATAAATAAAAACACACATTTCTAAATATTTAATTAATGTGTCTAAAATCCACATTCTGAATATATTTATCATCCGATATTTACTGGAGAAATTCTAAAAAGCTTGCATCAATCACAAAAAAAGCTATGTAATAAAACAGTAATGCTTTCCTTAATTCTTGTTATTCAATAACATAACTCACATAAAATGGTTACTTTAAGTTTATCCCGACTTACCCACTACAACCAACATGTTAGTGGTTAATTGTCACTAATAGAAAGCGATGTCTCATGTCACTGTGTCCATATTTTTCTTTAGTCTAATGGGGATACTGTGATCAGGATTGTGTTCCCTGAAACTGATCTGAGTCACTTAAAAGTAGACATCTGTCAATACCAAAATCTGATACAACACTAAAGCTAATTTAACACTCAGAAGATGTAAATTGTTATAAAATCACATAGTACACTTAACCAATATGTTTTCTTCACAGTGACAGGAGTTTTTATAGGGTAGCTTTTTGTTTCAACTTGGTGTAACTTGGCACATACAGTAAAAACTCTTGTCTTATTACTAATGACAATATTTTGCTGTGCTTCACACTAGGCAGCTCCTTCCATTTTTGCAATTCTGTGATTATGGAAATTCACACAAAAACAACAGATTCTTCCCTTAATTAAAGCTAACGCATAAATCTGAGTATATTGCAAATTTCATGCAAAAATGGTCAAAAATCTTGGGCTTAGTGTTGTATTTCTCACTGCCTCAGTTTTACTGGATGTCAAGTTATGGTCCATTATTGATATGGTGAGTATCAAAATCAAGCTTTATAAGTTATTTAAAGAATAAAAATGTTTGCATGTCCAATCTGTCTGTTATTTTTTCCATCATCTTTTTCTATATGTAGATTTTGGAAGGAGTTTAATGAGGAAAAATATATATTTAAATATTCCTAAAGTAGCATTGCAAAATAAATGATTTTAAATGCAAAAAAAAAAAAAGAAATCACAAAAACAATCGTGAAATCCTAGAGAGACTTGTTAGGCTAACTTTAGCATGTTTCCTCTCTGTTTTGATAGGACTTGATGATAATTCAACCAGTACCATTTACTTGTCATTGCCTATTTAATCGATCGTGTTTTTACAAAACATGCTGAATAAGTTGCTCTCCTGTTTCACTGACGTAGCACTTTGCTTTGAACATTACACAGGTGAATGATCAGCATTTCAGCTGCTTTCTGTGCAGCATGGACAAATATTTGGGAAGGATGAGAGACAGGGAACCACCACAGTCCTTTTAATTGTAAGCATTATAGAAATTGATGAAATTGTGAAAACCCCCTGGATTGTTAGGGTTTCAATTAGACTATTAACATATTAACAAATTATTGTGCCAGGTCTATAATGCATCTTTGGAAATCATATACACAAAACTGCAATCCTTTTTAAAACTAGTCATGTATTTTGAGTCTGCACTGCTCCCTGGTGTTGTGGCAAATGTAAAAACACTCAGATAAGGTTTCTTCAGTGACTGCAATGTTACTGAAAAACCCTCAATTTGTTTGAACATTTTCTTTGTAGAAATTCAGATATTTATGTTTTTGGAGAAAGAGTTTTTTTTTCTGTAATTATTAATAGCTAGAAAATGTAAAACATAAATTCTAAATTTTGTAGGAAATTTGAAACATACCTGGTTTTGTTCTTAACATCAAAGCACGTACCAGGGTTCTTTGTAGCTTTGATAACAGCAGTCAAGTTGCATTTAAATAATGAAACAATGCTGTTAAAAGTTGAATGTGGCTTTCTGTTTGTGGCACTGATTCTGCCATAAAACTAACATGCAGCGTTGTTTCATCAGTTTATGTAAACGATTTCACAACATAATTCACATCTAAAGTTTAGAAATGCAAACAAACAGCTGATTTGCTCACATTGTGGCCAATTTCATAAAGATTCCTGTTATAAAGCTATGAATGGATGAGGACTCACCGGCAGCGGTATGGGCGGAGTGACGGGGGAGGGAAGGCTGCGAGCCGGCGACTGGTTGGGCCGGTGTGGCGGGGACTGCTGCGGGTGTCCGGAGGTGGAGGAGCAGGTGGAACCTGGAGATGGTATAGAGGTGTGCTGCTGGCTGGGTGGGGTCATGTGATGCTGGGTTGGCAGCTGGTTCTGGGTGTGGGAGTGGGTCTGTTGGTGATGGTGGTGCTGCTGCTGCTGTTGCTGCTGCTGCTGTTGTTGCTGCTGCTGCTGGTGGTGGTGGTGCTGCTGCATCTGCTGGAGCTGCTGCAGGTGCTGGAGCTGGGAGTTCAGTGATGAGGTAGCTGTTGATGAAAAGACAGTGGGTTGATTTGTGCGTCAGATCTCAACTTTCACGCGTGCAGCACAACAAACTCAAATAAGCTTATACACTGACAACCTGAAAACAAGTGTTTTAGCACATAAAAAGGAAGACCTCATTATTTGAGGAATATTCCGACACCTCAGAAAGATGTGGAGGTGTGGGTGACCAAAGGTGAACAGTGAGAGACACATGTAAATTGCATGGAGCCACAACAAGGTCCTCCAGGGTTTTTAGCCTGCACGAGAGAGAGAGAGTGAATTTAATTTAGCAAGTTGGAGGACAAAGCCCTTCAGCCTGACTGATATAACTGCTCTCTCTGGAGCCAAAAGTCATCATTGTTATATGGAGAATGACACAATCTTTGGTTTAATGGCTTAAAACCTCATAAGAAAGAGACATCCATCTTTTCACAGAGAGTTCAGAAATAAACCCATTAACTAATTGGATCCAATAATAGCATTCCAGTAAAAATCTAACTTACTCACTTCAGTGCTTTACGTTTTGAAGTGGTTTCCAAAAAAAAGGTTAACCCTTGTGTTGAGTTCTGGAGCAAAAACAATGAATCTCCATATTCACAGGTTTTTCTGTGGAACTAAACTACACTTTTTGTGCACAATGTTCACCTAGTAATGGATTTCTTTTTTGTCTAATGTATCTAAAATATTCTAAAGTAAATGCATCTTGGGAAGCTGAAAAACCTTGATTGTGCCCAAACAGCTCAGCTCAAAGAATCCAGAAGAATCCAGAAAATGGCAGAGAACCTGAAAGTTCTTGGAATATAAAAGGTGAGATGATCCTGAACCTGTAAAGCTAATTTTCAAATTTATTACAGCTTCTCCAATGTAACTACCAAGTCGAGGGAGAGATATTCAGGTATTTACCAAGTCAAGTCAAATGACTATTAAGATTCTCTCATTGCATGCACACCATCTAATATGCCTTTTACTGAATGTAATGACTATACAAACATAAGAAGAGTTTTGAACAGCTGTGAAATATTTTAAAATATTTGTCAGGTTAGAAATATAAATATGCATACAAGACAAAAGCAGAGCTGTACAATGTCTCAAATCACAGCAGTAGCAACTTGTGCATAAGATTGCGTGGAGCCAATATTTGGCAGTAGATTATATTTCCTGAATACAAAGTCCATATGCCAATTACATTTTTGGCCTCTTGAACAGACTTTTCATTACCCTTGATGCCAACACCTGATGTAAATGTTTTATGGTTGAGATGCTAACGCTCAGGAAGTGTGGTGGGGACACTGAAATGTAGAAAAAGAAAATATCACAGCTGTGTATTTTCCTGCACAAACATTCATTAATGTTTAATTTTAGCCAAAATGAAACACAAGTGTGTTTGTAATGACATACTCAACACCTGGCACACAAAAAAATTTAGAGCATTTTCTTCTCCATTCTCTGGATTTCTAAAATCATAAGGAAACTGTAGAGAGCAGCATTTAAAATTGGGAAAAAAATATAAGATTGCAACACTACTACTAAAATCTGCAATAATATCGATTACGATTTTCTTAAGCTTAACAGAAAAGTGGTAAGGCCATTTCGTCTTTCCTCTTTGATTGGGAATGATACCAATATCTTTATGTATCGCATTAATAAAGTTGATATTAAAATAAGCAAGCAAACACAGGTCTACTGAAGGTTTTAGCTCTGAAACTATAACCATCACAAACACATCACACCGTGTTTGTGATGACCTTCACACCGTTTTTGAAAGTCTCTGTTCAAAAGATTGACTCTGCGTGACGGATTGAACAATTGATTGAATGAAGGTTTTTGGAAAATAAAAGCTTGGATGAGAGCAAATCTTACCTCTGTTATATGATATTTCTCAATATTATCACTGAAATTTCTGTAATTACATTCAATTCACCAGAAACGTTCCAACAAGCCTTGGATCTCCTCTGCTATAACTATTATTCAGATTAATGGATATTTAAGCAAAAAAGTAGAACGGTATCTACTATGAGTATAAAAAGATGAGGTTCAGTTTTCATAGAAACTACAAGATTGAAAGGATTCAAACTATCCCAGTAAAACAATGAAACCGAAATAACAAAATAGAACAATTTATGACCTTGTCTAACTAATTAATAAAAATATGTTGTGACTTCTATTAGTGGAGTTTATCTTTCTTTACCTGCAAAACCTCAGTGTAGAAACCTTGACTGAATGAAAAGTAGAGCCTTTATGTTGAACAAAACGTTCCTTCAAACAAAGATTCATAAAAACACGGCGAACAATCAGAACTAGGTCTCGCAGTTTAAAATAAAGATGGAGGAAGAAACAATAGCTCTGAAGAGCGCTTCTTAACATCTATTGATAAATGCAGCCTTGACAGTGCATAGTCAAGATTGCATACATACAGAATCAATGCACTTAAATAATTTAAGTAAGCTTGTCTCATAAAAGATGAATAAAACATCAGAGCAGACATGTCTTTGATTAGTGGGGTCACTTCTACTCCAGGACAGGCGTGGATGAACATTTGATGAAGATCAGATCTCTCCACACTCTGCAGAAGCTCAGCCGAAGGAAGCTGGCATCTCTCGGCCAGTAAACAGCGCACTTTTATATTTCTTCTACCTCCTGACACATTGACACCTCTCTCACACCCCTACCATGAATTATATATCAACCGTGCGAACAGCAAGAGTCCAATTCTCGCTTGAAATGTTGGGGCGAGTTGTCTTGCGAGTGCCGAGCCCCTGACAGGACCCGCTCTCTTCCTTTGCAACTTTGCAACGACAAAATGTTGAGACCCCCATTTAAAGACAGAGCGAAAGAGAACAAAGATGGAGAAAAACAAAAGGGGGCAAAATGAGATCTCTGTCAGAAAATTATTGAAACCAGACGAAGATCAAAGACGATTGAAGAATTTCCTGCGGCACCAACCATTACGCTGAGGAACAAGAGGCACAACAAAAGAATATGAAGCAAAAGAAAACAAATACAGAGGGAATATGGAAGAAGCCCCATGTGGCCTTATTATCAGGGCTACACTGCAGGTAACTATATTCTTTAACAGCAGTGCTTTATAAATTCTGTCATCTTGTTAAGACTGTCAGGACCACTGACCCTCCGCTCCTTCCTAACTGGCCAACTGGCATTCTGAAGCTCATTCTTTTAACCGCGTCCGTTTGATTGCTCTGCTTGAGCACATAATCCAAACGGCTTGTCTCAGTTAATTGTTTGTGCTTCTTCCTCCAGCAGACACAGAGCTGAGGATGAGAGTTGGAGCTGCGCTTATAATGGAGAGAGGCCAAGAGGGTGCTGTGTTCCTATAGTGCTCATTATATCTCCCACTGCCTCTTTGTTGCGTTTCATATTCACCAGAAGTCGTGTGCTGCACCGCGAGTGGCGCTCCCACTTAGTCACCATGCCTGAGGTGGTGGAGGAGCAAGGGATTCTCTTTCGCTGTTGTCACTACTTGCCATATTTAATGCTTGTAATGAGGAGAGGGTGAGATCGCTCTGCTTCGTGATCAGATACAACCTGAACTGTGGCTTTTTGTGCCCCATTTAAATATTTAACAACAATCAGCTGAGACAGAAGCATAAGGCCTCCAACCTTGCTGCTTTGAACAACCGTCAGCCATCCCTCTTTTATTTATTTTTTTCCTGTAGTGCCACAGAAGAAATCAACTGTTATCTTTGACTGCCCTGGCCCCAGGTTCTGAAGTGCTGTAGGACGAAAGAGACTGATTGTCAGAGGTGCTAAGGCTAGGTCAAAGCTGGCTCGTTCGTCAGACAAAATGCTATTTTTGTTTTCTGTGTGGTTGAGAAGTGAGATGGTGGAGAGGGGGGCTCTCTCATTACAAGCACTATCTCAGTATCCCTGCCAACCATCCTGGTACAGCGCTTTAGTCTCTGGGGTTCATTCACACACGGCTCTTTGTTCCCCTTACAGTGCATTACATCTCTGCTCACAACTGTCCTCTATTAGTTATAGCTTAATGGTAAGTGGGCTTGAATTCAGGATCTTTGAATATGCAACTACTTTTAAAATGACGTCCAAGTAAACTGAGTGTTCTTCAACTTTGCACTTAAACACAATAATTAAAGGCGACCTCTTATGATTCCTTGAACAGGTTAAGATAGGTTTATTGGCATACAAAAGCATGTTCATTATATGTTTTGAACAAAATAATAAGATTTTAGTCTGGCCTGTTCGGCATATTTTGAGTTTCGTTCAGAGCAAATTCTTTTAGGGCTTCTTGCCACTTTAAATCCAAATAAGCTGCTGGCCACAGCCCCAACTTACAGTTTACACTTGCAAGGTAGCATTGATAATGCTTCACTTTCACATTCTGTTCACAAACAGAATAACAATTTCTTGAAATTGTTTGGTAAGGAATCTCTGCTCACTGGAGAATTTTCTCAACCCATCAACAATGTGGCTCCAACTCATTAAAACTGTGAAACAGCCACCAATAGAAAGTTCTGAAGCAGAAACTATTTTTAAGATAATCGGTAGTGAACAGTTAACCGGTTGTAGTATGTGAATATTTGACAAGATTATTATTTGACCCGGTCATATCAGATCATATTAAAGAAAAGTATTAAAGGTCACATTTATGATCCATTTAGAAATGCTAATCATCCTAAAGCGCTCTTCTGGTCATTTGTTGAAGTTGAAATATACAAGCAGCAAACAGTTTAATATATAGTCTTTCTGAAGAGAAAGGTCTTCTTGGTTATCATTGTGTAGTCCTTGGAAGATCCCGACCACTGCAGTATGAAGAGTGACTGCAATGTCATATTAATTACATTTGCACAAAAAGACTTTGACTGACTTTTATTTCGTCAAATAGCAAACATTCCATGTTCTATGATGAAGAGTCAGAAAAGACAAACAGTCCTCTCATGTTGAAGGAATTCAAGATATCTGGGCTTCAAAAATGAAAGCACAGCTTACAGACCTTGGAGCGAATATATTAGGTTCATGGGAACGAATAAAGTCTCTAGATTGTTATGGTGTACATATGCATGAATGTTTACTTCACATAAAGGCTATGTTATTGAAAGCAACTCAGCATGAATATTAATTTAAACAGGAGTGGAAAAATGTTTTTAAAGTGCCTTGTTTGACTGGAAGAACCAGGAGCAATAAAAAAAATAAGAGCCATGCACAGTAAGAGTCTATCAGGTTGCGGTCAAGCGTGTGAGGAGTTATTGGGATTGCATTGAGTGACCCATCCTGTATTTTTAGGAATTGCTCAGATCTAAACATGCCTGTCATTCTCTAATGAGAAAGGTAAGCGAGGACAAACAAGTTCCCCATTACTGCCCTACCTCACGTTCTGCTGAAGAGTCCATAAAGCTGTGTCTCAATTGCCTTTTCAGTGAGTCACACTGATAATTACTCCACTGGAGATAAGGAGATTTAGACTCTATGAGATCTGGTAATTATGAAGTTGGTCAAAGGAAGGTCATTTTTTACTCTGCGGACTAGACCAGAGCAGTGGCACACTAATGAGAGAGAGAGAAAAAAATGCTTCTGCACTCATGTCTTTTTTTTTTTTGTTCAATGTTAGCTTTTAGTACAGAGGTCTACCATCTTTAATATTAAAAATAGTCTTTGTCCTTTTTAAGATTCACAAACATTTTATTGTAATCAGACCAGAAATAAATGTATTAAGTAATGGTGTCTTGATAAATCAAAGCATTTTTAAACGATGCAAACTTAATTCTCAAGACCAAAATAAAATCTACACTCCGTTTTCATGTCCATGACTTGCAAGCAATATTATAGGCCAGGCATTTTACTTTGTTGATCTAAAAAAATCTAATTGCTGCAATGTTTATGGCCAAGTTATGTGCTCACTCACTGAGGGAGGAAAATTTCCCAGTTGGGACAACAAAATGTTTTATTCAATTGCGTTCCCTGCCTTTATAAGGGCCAGATCACTCAAAATCCACTTTTTTTAGTCCTTAAATACATTTTATTGTGTACTCTGAGTCTCTAGAGTGTATAAAAGTTGAATATAGTCTCCCGCTGTTGTCTAAACATCTTTATATTCAGTTCATAGTTTTCTCTACTCCCCATTACATTTTTTGAGGTCATAGTGTTTGCTGTTGAACTGCTAAATAAGGTCATGGACATCCAGTTAACCAATTCTGATAATCCACCATTTTTATTTTGCACCGGGTTTTTTTTTTTTTTTTTGTCCTAGATCATGTTCGGTTGTTGCGTGCATTTACCCACACATTTAATTACATGGTCCATCAGCATTGGAGTCTCTTCCAAGTGCCTGATTAAATGGCATTTTTCTTGGAAAAGAAACCGCGTCAGTGGGGAAGATCCTCCTGTTTGCATGAAGCACTTCAAGAACAAGTACCTCAGTGACCTCCAACATTATCAAGAAGAATTTTCAAAAAACCTTCCTTTAGTTGATGCTCAGTTTCTTTTGTGAACAAAATGACGAATACGTGGTAAGCTGCAAATAACAATAAAATGAGCCAAATTACAAACGAGAAATCAAAACATGCTAACGTTAGGCTAGCACCTATGAAAATGATCAACAGAAAAATTCTTGGCATATCAACATAATCTTCAGGGATTTAAGACTGTAGCTGTATGTGTTGAATCACAGATATCCTTAGGGACAAATTATAAATCTATGCACATTTTAAGTGATGCTCTCTCCTATATCAGAAAAGCTCAGTTGAGCATGCTGGTGCAGAATAATAAGACTGTCCTGCAAAATCTCCAACTGGAATAAAGTCACTGTTGGAAAAAGAAACAAAACAAAAAAGACTACTGCAGCATCCTGAATGTAATTGTTGAGTAAGTGTAAAACTGATTTATTACCACTGTGATTTATGATAGTAGTGGGTCTACTGTGGTAATTTACTGTGCTTTAAAGCTACTGACTTTTCAAGTATATAGATGCCACTGATTTTATTAACAGCAATGTAATATTGAATGAACAAATGCAGGAAATTATATGACTGATTGTTATAAGGGACAAGAAATTCTGATTGGAGTATCCTCGACATCACATAAACACATTTAGATAAAAGAATAGTTTTTAAAATATTAGTTAGTCAATTAAAAGCAATGACTATAAAAAGTAAAATCAGAGTAAGAAACCTACCTATCTATATTTCTATAAGGAGTAAACCGCTCACTGGTAGGGATTCAGAGATAATGCTTTCACAATGTGATGCAGGATGCAGGGCAATATCAAGCAGTGTTGTCGAATTCAACTCCGAGGGGAAGCATTTCAAAGAATCAAATCCTCTCCACGGAGTTGTTACACATACAAGAAAATCTCTGTGCACTTGATGATGTTGCCCTTTTGGTGTTGCTTACGCTCTGTTATTGATTTCCAAAGTGTGGCCCATAAGCTCCTGGGGCTTCCTGACAAAGTTCCTGGGGGTCCCAAGCAAACTGGAGATTGGTTTTCCTTAAGAATTTTGCTCCAGGAAGAATGTGTAAAACATGTTTCTGCTTTTTTAAACTGTCCGGATAAGAATTAAAGACTCCCATAATTTATTATTTTCTTAATTTCATTTTAAGTTATAGGAAAATCTTAATAGAAGACTCGAAACTAGAGAAGATTCAAAGTCAAACAGAAATTAGCAAATGTTTATTGGTGCATTCCCTGCTTTTAATTTCTTTTTTCAACTCCTGTTTTCCCCCTTTCATGTTATAATGTTTAATTTTTGTGACTCATAGGGTCATAAGTCTAGTTAATATATCTTGTAATTATAGTCAGATGTAAATTTTAATTAATAATGCTTCATCTAATGATCATCTTTATGTTGCAATGAAAATCTGATGACTTGTCTAAGGGAGTACCAATTGACCCTGTGACCTTGCAAAGATAAAGTCATGTCAACAATGGATGGATGACTGAAGCTGCAATCTGTTTTTGCACAAATCAGATATCTCCTCCAAACTTTTGGGATATAAACAGGATAAAAGCACTTTATCATTCTAAATCAACAAAAGAACAGAACAAATTTCAATTTTCTTTAGTTGTCTTTTAGTTTCTCACATCCCAAGCACACTTCAAAATCACCAATCTGTAATTTTGAGAAACTCAGTGAGGGGTCTTTTGGCTTTTTGTCCTTCAGACTCCAGAAGGTGTTGGACTCCCCTGTTTTTTTTTTCTTCTTTAAAACGGCCTGTCTGCCTGGCGGGACAGACCGGGTTATTACAGTGTGTTCATGGTCCCATCATGTGTCGTCAGACCAAAGCGGAGGCCGCGAGTAAAAGCCTCATGCAAAATTTATGTTCATGCGGCTGTTTCAGTGGGTGGAAAAATCAATATTGCGAGCCTGATGCACGGAGATGACTGAGTGCTCTCTGACTGACAGTAAAAGCTGAGAGAGATTGAGCGGCTACATTTACTGTGCTAGAAATGGAGTGGCGTAGAGTTGCCCTAATAGTCTGGTTCAGCTCAAATTTGAATTTCATTGTGGATTATTTTTGTAGCAACTTGGATATTGAAGAGTTGAAGAATTACACCATTAGATAAAAAAAATGGGGTTGTGAAAGTGCACAAAGCAAGCTTGTCTTCAAATGGTCTAAAACACATCTTGCATGTGGTTTTTGAGCAGCTACAGTGTTCAGTATTATGGGGTTATTAAGGCTTCCCTTCCTTCCCTTCTTGCGCAGATATTGTAGAATAATCAAAAGACAATGTGGGTATGAGAGGGACATCACAGGCCTTTTGTTCTGTGCTGCTCCGCTTACATATGCTTTTGATAATGTACCACACACACACACACGCACATACACGCAGACACACTATCACAGTGCATTTGGGAAGAAATGTGAGAAAAAGAAATTCAGTGGGATGAAATAACCCCAAACAATGGGATTTGCTTTCCATTCTTCTGCCTCCATCTTCTGTCTTTAATTATTCCCTTTGGTTGTCTGAGGGAGCGTGTAAGCACTTTCACACAGCACAACATGCCCGGCAGCACAACACTGTCTGCCTTGGTGATGTGGAGACTTCTGAGTGACACTGAGCCTCTTGTGATTATTAATGCTGTTTAATACAACACAGAGTGAGCCACTATGACTGAGGGGGGAAAGAAAAACAGATTTCAGAATGCATGCATTCAAATGTGATGTGAATGGAATTATGTACTACATGAGCACTGCACTTCAGATACGCAATCCCCCACTGCTACATAAACAACGTGTACGCCGTGAAATGAAGGATAATTTCTGCAGATGCAACAAAGAGAACGTGTGTGTGAACAGCGTGCCCGCTGTGTTTTGTACACAGTGTCTAATGGACCCTCGGCTGATCCTGGTGGGATCCTTTTGTGCCGGTTTAGTAGTTTCTTCCTGAATCGCATATGAGATATTTGAGAGCCCAGAACGATGTATGATGAATGAAGCGGCATGCTACTTATACGCTTATCGTGCTCACTGACTAGCAACAGGTTCAGCAAGGGGCAGCGGCAGTAAATGAAATTCCGCACCGGGACAATATATCATCAAAAGAAATGTATGCGCCCCGAAACTTACAAGCCCTTCTTCGGATGCGGACAAGGTGCCTGACGGGGCGGGGGGAGGTGGAGGGAAAAATAGAACGAGGTGGAGAGAGGGATTTTTTTCTCCTTTTTTTTTTTGGTGGGATTTTGTTGAATCAGTCCTATTTTCATACCGGATGGTCTGTGTCTTTTAACCATTTCACTGCAGCTGGCAAATGAAAGCACCGGGGATAATTTCACAGTGAGAGCTCACTGAACAAAACCCCCCACGGTCTGTGGAGAAAGGTGCTAAGTCTACTTTATCACTGCGAATTACACTGGAGTAATTCAGCAAGCGGCCTTGTGGATGGGAGAAGGGAGAAGAAAAGGTTTCCCCCCCCTCCTCCTTCTTAGTAAGGATTTCTTCTGATCTGTAAGTAACAGATCCTTCTCCTGTACTGATGCCACAGGATCCATCTGTGATGTGTCTGCAGTTAGTCCAGAAATAGCACCCACGGGACGTACACGCTCCTCAGGCCTCCTGTGGGACCTTTTAAGCTGCACTGATGCTGATAAAAGCCCCCGCAAACCTGCCCCCTAGAAACCTCGGCCATTAATTAAGGTAATTAGGCTCTGGTCAGCAATTAGTAACCACAGACTGCTTTTAGCGGCAGCTAAGGCGTCCCCACAGGAGAGGGGTTTGGTTCCATACCATCTGCTGACAAATGTCACCGCAGACACTTTGGTTTCACAAACAGGGAACTGGAGAGCTGTGTTTAAAAGTGACCTCTGTGTGATCCACGCTGCCTCCCAGACTCCCACAGCTTCACTGCAGCGTTTGTTCTTTGCGTTTCTTTGGTTCTTTTGTCTTTCAAACACAGAATTCTATGAAAATCCATAAATGTTGTACAGCGAGAGTGGGAAAAGGAAACACCAGGCGCACCAGGTATTGAGCAAAATTAAAACATATGGGCTGTGTAGAAAGTATTGATTAGAGTGTAAAGCAACATGGATTTGCTTGTATTATTAACTCCATTATGGATCCATATCGACATTATGTTGGTTTACATTATAATGTTTAATACTGGTATTTTAAAAATGAGAATAATAAAAATGCTAGTGGACATGTATTGATTACATAATACAAAATACAGATACTAACTTCCAACAAGTTAATTTTAAAATCATCTTTTTATATATATATATATA
>NW_015112743.1:115921-235479 GCF_001443285.1 Poecilia latipinna
CTTAAATGAAAACGTTTCGACCAGTTAGGAAATTAAACTGAATTTGACTGCATTGTTTGATAACTAGGATGAACTGGAATGTAGGTGTACATGCCTTGAAATGACCTATCTTATGAATTAATGCTGTTTAAACAAACTGAAGTGAAAATGAGTAAATGTCACATCAAATGTAACCATCCCTGTCCTAATGCACCTGTGCACTGTGAACTCCACACTGCTGATCCCAAGATACACACACTATAGCTATCATCACTGCCATACGTCTTAAGACATCCACAAAACCAGACGGATTTCCTTATGTTTATATCTATTAATTTTTCAATATGCCAAGATAGACGAGAAGATAAAAAATCTATGACAAAAGCTTTACCAAGATTTGATTTATGACCAGGAATTTTAAAGGATTCCTAAAACTATTGACAAGTAGCAGTAATAAAACTATGTGGTAGCTATGTGTGAAGGCAATGGGCTCAAATGACAGAACCAAAAAAACACAAGCGTAAGTAGACAAAGTTATTCAGCTATCTTATTTTGGTGAATTAATGTACATTGTAGTTATTCTTCAAATGTGTTCCAAAGTCTGAAATTTAACTTATCGAAGCATACGGATAATTACACATAAAATTGGAAAGAACTGTTAAAATATTGTGAGAAATGTTCTAAAAACAAATATATGCTTTAAATCATTTACACTAAAATCAAAACACAGTTGTGAGAGTTGTAAGGTGCTAAAAGTAGAATGGGCTGATGAAAAAAAGCAGAATACACACATTCAGCCTCATATGACAGATCATGCAATAACTCACATTACCCAGGAAAAGGAAATAAAGGATGCAGCTGTGCTCCTTTACACAATTTCACATTTGAAGCAGTTGGTGATAACACCATTTTCATTTCGGTTCAGTCCCATAAAATTACCATTAACATTACAGCTCATGCAGAACACAGATAAATGTAAAATGTCACCCGGTTCTGCCAGGCAGGAATTCCAGTTCCAGAAGATTACCATCTCTGTCTGCCTCCTCCCACTGCACCTTGTTCTAATATTTCATTTACAACATTTCATAAGTTCATTTTCCCCTCACTGACCATGTAAATCACAAATCAATTCCCAGTTAAAATCCTTGACTACAGATTGTTGCTGAAAGCTACTAGATGGCACCACAGGAACGAGGCAAATCATTTGGAAACACTGCGGCCCGAAGAGGAAAGCAAAAAGTGGGATGTAATTCTGACAAAACAACTCCGGGGTCAAGCGGTCAAGCCATTTACTGGAGGCACTTTACAAGCACCAAAATATCATAAAAACAACACACCAATGTATGTTTTAATCCAGAATTCAATACTTATTAGCTGTAACTTGGTCATTGGCAAATCTATTCGACAATAAAATGGCTCATGATAATGAAGAGATTAGCTCTATTAATTATGCATGATTGTTATAGGGATACATTGTGAATATATACAATCAAATAACTTTACTAAGGAATCGTAGAATAGTTTTAGTGATTTTATGCTTGTTTATAATAGCAATTTTCCTATTAGGAAGAGGCCCGCTCCTGGTTTACTCTAAGTAATTTCTATATTTCTATATAACAGCAGGTTACAAAAGAAGTAATTTAAGATGACTTTCGTTCTCTATACGTTCTTTTTTTCTTATTTACACACAGAATATAATTTCTGTCTCTCCAAAGCTTCTTTTTGCCGTCTTCATATCTGATCTATGCCAACCTGCAGTGGCTGGTTAGCAGTTTCAAGATATACCTCTATAGAAAGCGGTTTTAATATTTAATATCTAGGGAGACACTTTAAACCAAAAATCCACATATAACGAAAATGGCATTGTTCTTATATCCACAATAAACATTTCAGCTCTCTCAAAAATTATCTTCTTAGAACAAATCAGGGATTTTCAAATATCTAAAACTTATTTCTCACTTGTATAATTGTAATTCTAGATATGACATAATTGTTGAAAGTTTTAATCTATACACGTAAGAATGTAAGTTGTGAGAAAATGTATTGCTAAAATGGAAAGTATAAATGCTACATTAAATGCTCAAATGGCTTGGCTTGATGACCAAGCTTAGCGTGCTACAGAAGTTGACATGTGCTATAAAATTAGACTAATCAGTAGGCTACAGGCTAGTCTGATTGGTGCCAATTTAATTATTGACAAGATGCCAGGTGGATACAAATTGACATATTGTTGATATGAAACATCCTGCTGTTTTTCAAGCACTAAAAGCCATCAACTAAGAAGCGACCAAAACTACAAATGGTATGAAACAGCAGAATTAACATTACTGTAATTTGGCATGTTGTGCATGTTTTATGACAGTCTTCCTTTGGGAAACTGATGTAAATTAGATAAATAATTTGTACTGAACATTTTCTGATGTTCATTTCGTACCCCGTTTTTTGGGTGGGGAATAGGTATTATAGGTACATCGCAAGTTGCTTAATTCTTTATTTCTAGTAGGTTTTACATTGGGATTTATTTTTCAAAAATGAGTATTAAGGCTGATGCTAATGGAAGTCCTTGGGAATGATCTTGACAACCTATGATTTCTGTAATTCACTTTAAAGAAACATGGTTATGTGAATCTGACAAATAATACCTATGAGTGGGAAGCTCCTCGGATTTTCTTCAAGATTGCATTTAGATATCGAATTCAAAACCTAGAATACAAGACTAATAAGACCTGTGCTTTTACCATTTTTTTCATATAATGGGATAAATATGAAAAGCAAAAGACATGGTCCAATAAAAGCAGCTGTTGGTTATTCTGTACTCATTACTGATTCTTTAAGACAATTTATGGAACGTATAGTAACACCAAGTGTCACATAATCATTTTTGTTTTTGGTCTTCAGAGTCCATTTAGAAATTTGGTTTGTACGTTTTGGTTTTCGTGTTTTTTGTATTTTTCCTAAATGGAAAACGTAAATAAACATAATTTTAAAAGATATAATTAAACAGTTTGTAATAAGTGATGCTACTTTATTTGAAAACCCAAAAATGTATAATCTGAGTTATTAAAAAAAATATAAATTAAGTTGCATCTTTTCGTTCTTGTGAACTTGACTTTCTTGAGTTGGATGTCTCATTAAACCACTACAATAAAGTGATAAGACATAAAAAAGCGTGAAATGGTGTTTTTATGGGTATGAAATCAGAGGAAAAAAAGCAAACAATGGGGAGGTATTCTATAATTGTTGTCAAATTCACCCTCCTAACTCTTACAATACACATGGCTCATTGTCTCCTCGAGTAAAACCCTTTGCAATAAATGCACCGCTCTCTGTGTACACCCAGTGCAGACAGGCAGTGTGTAATGCACAGAGGCTGTCTTGTAGATTGTGTGTTTATGGCAGCAGGTTTGCAAAAAGCCTCCCTCTCTGTTTACCAGTGGGGGCAGATGTCAGAGTTTGCTGAGGAGCAGCAGAAACAGCCACATCTGATTAACAATATTATTGTTGTCTTCCACAGTGCCATGGAGAGTCGCCCTGCTCCTTCCTTTTCCCTCTGTTTCTTTCTTTTCTGTGCTCTGGAAGCGTGTTGTCCTGTGGCACTGCTGCACCAGAATGACACTGCCACCATCCGCAGAAACAAAACATGAGTCAAGAGTCAGAAGCTTAAGACAAACAGTGCTATTGTTTTGTACCAGGGAGCACATACTATGTGGGAGAATGTATAATAGAGTCATACTGTATATTCAAATAAGCTGTGGCACATTTTTGCATTTTCTTTTTAGTGTGAAAGTATAATAACAAATGTACAACCTGAATGCACAACACATGATTAGCATGTCTGCAACAAGCAAACACCAGGAGGTAAAATTCACTTACATCTCTGCTTCAAAACACATATGAAGGAAACAATCAGTCTCACAGGAGTGTGAAGTGTTCATGGGTGCATGTACAGTAAACCCCAGCATGTAAATTTGAGTTTTTGATCCTAACCCTCTTAATGCTCCCCTGTGCGTTTTGATTAGCTGACTTTTTTATCTTCCTTTCGTCTGTCACAACGACTAACCCCGCACGTTTCCAAGCTGCTTATTGAAGACAAACAATAAAAACACTGGCAGATATCAATGGCAGAGATGAGAAGCCGGGTGCCGTATCTGCTGGGACTGCCTGGCGAACCTGCCTCTGCCTGCGCTTCATCTGCAGCAGCAGCAGCTCTCACTCTCAATTATTTGGCTGCTGTCACAACAAATCAATCAAATTACCGCTCCAGGACTGTGTGCAGCTGCTCCTATTGCACCGCTAGTTGCATTAGCTTTGAAATGTATGAGGTCTACATTTTATCACTGTTATTTATTTAATGCAGCTCTCTCCCCTGTGAGTCATCCTACAACCACAGCAAACTTAAATCATTAAAGGACGATGTGGAATGCATTCTGCTTGAGAACACTTCAAATTAAACAGCGATAATCGAAGAGGGATGTGCCCGGGCTTTACTGTGTTACGATGACAGATGTTAGGGTAAAAAAAGTGCAGACTGAGCCCACATTAACAGCTTGTCCACACTAACGTGGATATTTTGCACATGCATTCTCAGGTTCCATAATACACAAGTTTTGTTTAAAAAAATAAAAATAAAATCTCTCTATAAACACTCAAGTAATTATTTTCAGTGCAAGACCAGATCGTTGTTCAAGCTCAGTTATTCCCCAAACATTTTTTACTATCAAGACTAAATATGATTTTTATTGACTGCTCAGTCTAAAAGAACCATAATATGTGAAATACCATCCTTGCATCTGAAACTTTATTTTACCTTAAAGTGAATCTTTTTAATAAAAAATAGAAAAAACAAGTACATTTGATTTTAAGCTCAGTCTGATCAGTTTAATACTTTTGGACACAGCATGTCTTATTAGTTAATTTATTATTTTTGGTGTAGATGTTGCAATCACCCTCAATAGGAAATTCAACATTTTGCTTTACAAAAGTCTTTTATCTCAGAATATTGCAATTTCATATATTTCTTATGACGAGGAGTGCCTCCTGTGGGAAAACATTATGAATTTAAGGACAAACTGTAGCTCTTTTAGAAATGTTTAAAATTTGATGTACTACTTTGGAAAAGACAAAAACAAATTGTAATAGCTAAGCCTGTGCTGTAATTTTAAAATAGATTTATTTTTTAAATAAATCAACATTTCTACTTATGCTTTGGGGACAGCCATGACAATGCATGTGCAAAATCATAATGAGTAGCAAAAGTTGAAAATCTGACCCGTTAGTCTACCAACCACCCATCCCCCACAATAATATTAACTGGAGTGTGGAGTAGTCTGTTCTTTATAAACAGAACCATTTTACCTTTGACTTCATTAAATAAATACCCTGGAGTCGAGCTCAGTGACATTAGAAAATCGGCTGAACATCTTATTGACATAAATGTGTGATAACTGGAGAGCTACTGTGCTTTCCAATACTTAGCTTCTGCACATCATCACAATGTTTCTGTAGATAAGAGAAAAAAGTTGATTTTATAATATGCTGCCCCTTAAAGTGAAGTCTTACAACCTCACTTCCTTCTGGTGGACTATGAGTAGAGTATAAATTATTGTTTGCAGGTATGAAACGACCTCCTGGCAGGTTGCTATGGATTCTTAGTTGGTGTTTAGAATCACATGTTTCTGTTTTAAATGATGGAAATAACATCAATTAAAAAATAGCTGGAGTGTAGCTATAATATTTTCTATTCCTCAAAATGAAGTAAAACATACTGTAGGTTTGAGTGGCAGCAGCAAACACAGGAAGAATGTCTGATATTCTGTGGCTCAGAAAATGTAATGAGTGGAAGAGACACAGTGGGCTTCTCTCAGCAGACAGAGGTTAAGTCAGAGGCCCGGCCTGTTGAGCTTACCTCTTAAAGGAGCAGCAATCAGCTGAGGCAGAAGGGATCCAGTCTGACATGTCTAACTAGTGTGGAAACATTTGGCTCTTCCCCCAGGAGCCCACCCTTTGGTGGTGTAATGAGCAGAGTGATTTCCCTAATTTGTATCATGCCGATCCCAAAAAGCAGCGAGCGACACCGCTGAGCATTTTCATCCAAACGACACACGCTCCTTTGATTGGCACTGACACGGCGTCTCATTACTGCAGGTGAGTGGGAAGCCGACCTCCGTGAGGGAGCTTGAGTGCTGTTTTGTGTTTCCTGTGGACGAGTACAGAGGAACAATGCTCTCACCTCGCCATTAGAACTTTAGCTCTGTGATGTGATGTGCTGCCTGGCTTTCTGCTCACAGCAAATGAGATGGGATGTGCTTATTAATATGAAAGCACTCCAGTAAAGCAGCTCCTTGAATTACCTTTGAGTGAGTCGTGGAGGAGAGGAGCAGACAGATGACTTTGTTCTACTTGCTTCCACAATGGAAGCACAAACTATTACATGTACAATAGTTTGATACTGCTAGTTTTACAAGTATGGTAATCGCACTTTGCTTGTTATAAAATGAAGCAGAAAGAACGCCTATTTAAAATGCAGCAAAACTTTGCCTCGCGCAGAACAACAAATATCCCAGAATGTTTTGTCTGTACGTGTCGAACACACTTAAATCTGAATTTATAGAAATCAAATATGATTTTATTATCTGCCATCATATTTCTAGACCTCCAGCATGACCCAACCTAGTTTTGCCTCTGTGAAGTCAGCTAGAATTGTGTGCACTCTGTCACAAAAGATAACTTTCCCCCTTGTTTAGTTTCATTGGGAATTTGTTTTTACTGCATGTTTGCAGGCATAAATCATTTTGACAAATAACCAGTTACACTGGTGCCTGTGTTTACTGAGTCTGCCACAAGATGCTGCTCAGTTTTATTTAAGCAACTGCTCCGACTCTACAGCACAACCCCATTACAGTGATAGTTATTCATCACAGTCTGAGAGGGCTGCCCTCTTAAAGCTCGCAGTGGACCAGCTGGTTCGCTGCTGTCAACATCAGATCTCACAGAACCAGCTTTGATAAACATGATCGGAACACGTGATCAAACCTCCATTTTTCTTTTTATGATTAGAGTTTACCCCCTGAGCTGTATCGAAATGTTCTTTCTGTTTTGTGCAGAATAAATCTGAGAAGTGTGCTGCGAGTTTGTACTTAGCCTGCTTTTACACTGACAGCCTGAGAAAATCCAATGCAACATATTGTCTTCAGAAGTCACCTAATTAGTAAATAAAGTCCACTGTGATACAAGTCTTGCTGTTCTGTGAATGCTTGAGAGATTTGTTAGAGAACAAACCGCGTCATGAAGACCAAGGAACACAGCAGACGGGTCGGTGATAAAGTTGTGGAGACGAATAGAGAATATGCACCACTGAAAACCTGCAAATACATTAACAAAGTGAGGCTTGGGGGCCGTTTGTGACCCTTGGACTGATTTTGTGAGGCCCGCAACTGCAGTTAAAAAAAAACAGAAATGATACAAATTTGGTCCATCCAGCATATCTGCCACCAGGCTAAAATTATTACCAATTTTCTTAATGGTCTGTTCTGTTTTTTTTAAGCAATAATTAATTCCCAGTGGGCCAAAACCTTGTTAGGATGGAGTAATAGGGCCACAATAAGAAAATTTAAAAAAATTCATTATGAGAATAGTCATAATGTTACGAGAACAAAGTCATATTATTATGAATAAAGTTATAATGCTATTTATGACTGTCACATATTATGAGAATAAAATCATGACATTATGACTTTATTCTTGTAATTTTTAAAATGTTTCCTACCATGGCCCTAATACTCCATCATAGAAGCAGATATAGCTTGTGCACCAGATTTACCATTTTACCAGAAACATGCAATAAAGGACTTCAGAATCTGAAAAAAAGTGATTGTGTAAAAATAAATGGGCTAAAATCCCACACCTAAATATAATGCTCCTTCCATTCTTCTTTACTGGCTCCTTCCATTGCACTCCATTACTGTCTTCCCCTCTGTTATTCAGGTTTTCCTTGTTGTTTGACTCCATCGAGTTCTTCTTCATTTGGTTCCGACTTAAAGTATCATTATGACAATTTTACTTAACAGTGAAACTTAATTTTTGTCTGCTTTCTCCCAGCTTGAAGCTCCAAACCACCAACATGCAGGCCCTGATGTATACTGTTCCCCCAACCTAAACCGCCCACTCTGTGAGACAAACAGCCTTATTAGCTGGTCATTAACTGCCTCATTACATTTAAACGCAGACATTGACTGGACTCCTCCCAGTGCCTCATTATTGCGCCTGGCTGCTGTCTCGTGTCTGATCTGACGCTAATTAGAAAGCAGCGTGTAAATGCTGTAAAGCACACTTGCTTCGGAGGTCGTGAAATGAGCTGACTGCTCCCTGGCGACAGCGCAGCGCTGTATTATATGTGTGATTAATCAGGCCTGGAGCCCTGAAGCGGCTGAGCAGGGGGGAAGTGGGGGACACCGGGGCAGAGGCCAGAGCCGCAGTTGTCTGACAGAGGTGCTGTGCCAGCAGGCCTCATTCAGCGGAGCTGTGATGAACTCGGACAGGGGAGAGTGAAGGAGCGCCTCATGGCCAGGGGGCCCCGGACACAGTCAAGACATTTAGCTTCACCCGTGACTTGTGTCACTTTCTCTCCACGGAGGTCCCTTCAATGCATCCCCTTCAGATAGGAGGACGTGTGAACAGGCGGTCTGTCAGTCCACTCGCTTAAAAAAAAAAGATCTGCCACAAAGGCATTTCTCCACAACATATTTTTTTCTTTCTTCCCCTCCATCTCTTCTGGCTGAAGAATTTCATCGGGACGCTGGGTTCAGAATCTCTTCTGGTTTGTTCCTCGCTGACAGAGAGGCGTTTGTTATGGAGTTCTGACACCCGGACGATGTGTTTGTCGATCAGTTCATCAGATCGCCGAAGCCTCTGGGTCGTCCCTCGTGGACAAGAACGAAGATGTGTTGACGTGCGAGTCAGACTGGCCTGCCGGGCCCATTATCGTCCATTGCTGACGGATACATTGAAGGGCTTGTTGGGTAGATGCAGGTTTATTAAAAGCTCTGCCCACAGCGATGGCTGTTGTTATTTATGCATGTTTGTGTCCATTAGGCTTCTCGCTCCACATTTCCTCACTAAGGGCATCTGCCCATCCATTTCCCCACATGATAGCAGCATTCCCTGCACTTTGTGCTGCACTGGCATTATTGTAATCGGCATCCTAAAAACACACCGCTTTACAATTTTTTACATTAGTGCTGCTCCTCTCATCTAAGATTCATGAGTGACAGTTTCCCCATCCATCCCTCAATCTAATGGTATAAAAGAGACAATGTTTTAAACATTAAAATGAAAACCATTTACAACTATGATCAAAAGAGAACACTTGGGCATTAAAGTTTAAAAGGTAAGGATAAGTACAGCCATGTGGATGGACAGATGAGGTGGAAAAGAGATAAAAAAGTGAAGTAGGATGCACTCTTATGCACAGGAAAGAGGCATAAAGTGCTTCTGCGCTGCACTGCAAAACACTGACCTGTAATTAATATGGTTATACCTCGAGGCAATTTCAGGATGGCTGCTTTTTGGGATACAAATCCCTCAAGGTTTTTACCTGCTCAGGACCACTGTAAAGCATTGTGTAAAAAAAAAAAAGTTCCCATGTCAGAAAATAAACACACAAGTCTTAGTCAAAACAGTTATTCGTTTTGTCTGCAACTACTTTTTTAATGTCTGTGCTCGCTGAATCTTCATGTAGAATAAAAAAAAATCATTTGTCAGTATTGCAGCCATGAAGAAAATTGATTTTCAACTCCAGTGTTTTTTATCTCTGACCCCATCAACTGGCTGAGTTGTTGTCGATGCCTCTCCCTTTCCCCTCCTCCCCCCTCGCACCGTCTCTCACCTTGCAGGTTCTGGAGGGGGAGCGTCATGATTCCCCCTGCAGCGGCGGCAGCCACCAGGCTCTGGATGTTGGCCGTGGGCAGGGAAAGCACCAGGCCCTGCTGTCCTCCGAGGTGTCCGCCTGCGTTGAAAGGGATGAGGATGGGCTGGTTCATGCCTGGTGCCGCCCCGGACATCACGCCACCCACTGCATTGGCCAGTTGCTGGGCCACCAGGAGAGACTGGAGAAAGCCACACGGACATTCACCATAATCAGCCAGATGAACAAAAATGTTGTGGCAAAATGGGTGGCATTTCTTTCAAACGTATAAATATATGCTTCTCAAGACATTTTGTCTCAGGCAGATATTTAAAAAGTGCGTGTTTTGTTAAATTACATCTAGAATCTCTGATTTTCCCAAAGTTTTGACCTGTTAACATTGATTTAGAAAGCTCAAATCTTTAAAACACAGAAACTTTGCTATGATATGTTTAACCTTCTTATCTGCTGAAAACCACTCTCTTTTTCAAAGTAGCAGCCTAACATGTCTTTGGCAAAAAAAAAAACCAAGTTCCTTTAAAAAACACACACACACACACACACACACAATGCACTTAAACCTTGTGTGCTGATCCCATTAATAACACCTCCTGATAATAGCTAACTTAGCATGCTCTTTGCAAAGTAAAAGTATCCACACTGCAGTGTGTTTAGGTATGGTGTGTTCACTTTTCAGAAAAGATCAAAATTTTGAGTTCTCTGGTCCCTTTTTTATGTAAACATAATAAAAACTGTATCCTCATTTCTCATTTGAAACAAACCCCACACTTGTCATTTTTTCAATAAAAAATCCAAAATTGTTTACTTTGTGTATCAAATTTGATTATAGGGGGTGAATACAGCTCAATATTTGTCCCTGAGAATATTTAGGTGCCACTATAAATAAATATTGTGTTACAATTTAGTCTAAACCAACACGTCAAGTTGCGTCAAAACCTAATTTTGCATATTTTGGGGTGTTTTGGTTCCTAAGTTACCTATAATATTTAAAAAAATAAAACACAAAATATACTTAAACATTTATTTCAACAATTCATGAATAATGACATCAGATTCAATTCAAAATGATTAATATGAATTTGCAAAAGGATTGAACAGTTTCTTTGCTCAGCAGCTCATACCTGTCAATTTTCCCGTTTCGGCCGAAAAAACAAATTTTACCCCTCTTTCCGCCGTGCTCCAGTATTAGTATTTTCCTGTAAATTTATTCTTAGTGCTGATCATTATGATTAAGTGAAAATTTAGCCATTTAAAAATCATGTACAACAAAGAGTGGTGCGCAGAAAATGGACATTTAATCTTAGCATCTGTTACTTGATCCGGGTGAATGTGTTTAGATGGATGCACATGTCAGCAGTCGAATAATGTGAAATGCTGTTTCAGAAAAGAACTCCGTCTTTGTAAGAAGGCTAAGCATTTATCTTTTATAAAGACCCAGAGAAAATCATTTTTCCCTCTGAACAAATCAGTGGCAAAATAGAATAATGTGCTTGAAACAGGCAGAGCTTTTGAAAAAAGCAGCAACGCTTTGCTCTTTTGCAGAGGGTTACAACATGTCAGTCTTTTGTCCTGTTCAATTTGTTCATTTATGCAAGTTAAAGTGGAATTGTTGCTGGAATACTCACAGGATGCGAGTTATTTGATGTGTTTTCATCAAAATAAACATCTCTCTACGATGCTTTTCACAGCAGAAACTCACTTGAAATGTGTCCTCCAAACCAACAGGTTTCCAGCTACACATATTAGGGCTTTAAGCCACTGGTTAAAATCTGCAGAAATACACAGGCATGACATATTTAAGTCAATCCGATGCAACCTTTTTGAAATTATGTCAGCATTTGTGCATGTCAAATGGATTTGTACAAGCAATGTGAGGCAGGAGATATTGCAAAGTTCAACAAAACTCCCAGCGTAAACACAGAATTGAATTGTTTGAAATAAAATAATAAAAGCATTATGTCAGCTTGTATTGCGTTCACGGTAAAGTAGGCTTCCTCAGACATTGCAGGACACGCCTGGTTGCACCGTGCTCACTAAAGTTCACAAGCCTTTAACTCCAATTGTCAGCTATCTGCTTTGTTTTGCATGGCGTGTCTGCAGCCTGTGCAGGATGCAGAGCAGGCTGGCTGGTGAGAAGAACCCACTTTGCTCTCAGGACCGGTGCTCCCGGGAGACAGGCACGTCACAGTGATAACCTCGCATGTTGCAGAGTGCTTGCACCTACTCTATGTGATCGCAAACAGATCTCAGGCCGCAGAAACAAATGAAAACTTGTTTGCGATACGGAGCTGTTAAAAAAAAAGAGAGTTTGAGTGCTGCTGACAGGATTGTTCGCAAACACTGTAAAGTATTCCTCCTCCTCAACGTTTGCTTTGAAATACAACAGCAGTGCATAACGAATGACAATACGAAGCATCTGAGAGCATACATAATGGCATTTGCCATTAACTTTAAAAAATGAATTAATAATTCGGGCGCTCAAAGAATCCTCAAAGGGACAGAAACAGACGATGCGTTTGTTGGCGGCGAGTGACACATTTGTAATCTCGCTTTTTTTTTTTTGACTAAATTTAATCTCAAATAGACGCTGCACCCAATCAAAGGGGATCCTCAAACATTTCATCTGTGAATCAAACAAAATGAGATTGGCCAGCTTGACAGTAAAGACAGCCACAGATGGAAGGGAATAACATTAAAAGACAATTCGACAATTATGAGATGCAGCGCTGATTTATTTATCATTACAGACAGCTTTGGAGAAGCCGGCAGCTGCCAACAGAAAGCGCAGCACAGATCTCTGATGTTTAGGTGATCACGAGGTGAAGCGACTGCTAATGCACTCATCAAGATGTGACGCGAGAACAAATTGAGTCAGAACAGAATTACCTCAATTTGAACCCAACAGCATCACTAATACAAACAATTTATACGCATTAAACTTAGTCACATTACTTTGTTTCATTCAGAAACATTAATTTATATGTTTATTTATGCTAAAATCTGAAAACTTTGGCTTTTGTTTGTATTCAGTTGTCTTGAGTCAATACTTTATAGCAACAGGTATTTTGCCTCATCAGTTCTCTAAATTTGGAGACGGAAATTTTAGCTCATTCTTCTGAACAAAATAGCTCAAACTGACTGGATGGAAAACATCTGGTAAATGTCTTAGGGTGCATTCATATCAGCTCTGTTCAGTCTGCTTTAATTAAACTCTAGATCTTTGCACAGAAAGTCCAGTTTGTTTGGAGAGTTGTGATTGGGCGATCGAACTCTGATGCAGACAATCCTCCACAATCCTGCAAGGATAAGCAGGTGTAGATGATGGATCCATTGATTAGCTTCATCACAGAGTGCCTTCTCACATGGGTTTGTTGAGTCCTCTCTACGTCTTGTCACAAATTGTCTTTCAAAATCGGAGATCTTCTTCTTCTTCTATAAAGATTTATTGACTGCATAACTTATAGCTTTCCCACATGAGCCGCAAATCTCCAATGTTGTAGTGCATTATCATAGATATGCACTATTTTGTGATTGTCTATTCCATAAAACCTCCACAAAATACAATGAAGTTTGTAGTTGTAACATAAGATGTAGAAAGTTCTGTCTCAGTTTGCTCATGGACTGAAGAACCCAAAGGATCACTTATCCAGACGTAGAAGCAGTCCACCTTCTGGATTATGGCCTTAAAACTGTCTGCCGTCCTCTCTGTAGGTGCTGCTGGAAAGCGGCTGCACAACGCTCAACACAACTGACAGCTAAGTGTTGAGAAGTGGTCTCATAGGGGTCACACGGACACAACAGGCAGGGTTAGCGTTGAGCTCTGGAAGAGGAAGCAGCCCCACTCTGGACGGGATGTTCTACCCTGCCTTTTGGCTCATCAGGGGAGAATAGGCCCCTCCATCTGCTTGGCAGCTCTGGCACTGAGAAATTGCCCATAATCACACAGATAGCAGACTTTTGTCATCCTGACTGCAATTGGGAAACAGAAAGAAGGTAGATTCATGTTGGGTAAACTACCATCAGATAATGGTTGTTCGAACAATATCCGGCTCTGGGGCGAGAATCTATCACAACATATTGATCCTGGAGCAGGAGAATTGGGTATGGCATGCGGAGCGCTTTTGTTTCTGAAAAGTGTTAGCTTCACAGACTGTACTGACAGCATTAATATATTAGATGGTGACTGTTGAGAGCCGCCTGCTGAGGCTCAGACTGTAAGTGCTGCTTGCTTCTGCTGCTCTGCCTCTTCTGTTTTTTCTTATCTACGTCCAAAACAGCATCTTTGACCAGATTCATGTAATCAAAAAAGAGCCCTAAGCACTTTTTTTTTAAACTTAAATATATAATTAGCTCTTTGAGTTGGAATTTCTTAACATTTAAAAATCCCTGACTAGGCTGAAAAGCTCTGATGTTTTCCTGTGTTTCCTCTTTTTTTTCTGTCCTGATGAGAACTGACTCTCATTGAGCATAGTATGAGAGCATGGAGAATCAGCTTCTTAAACAGTGTGAAGGAAACATGAGATGCTTTTTGAGTGCGTGTTGACTGGAGCAACACTAACGAGATAGATGTTCATTAAACATCGCTAGGGCACCAGGCCAATAAATCCAATCATATAGGACAATGCCTGATTGAGCCATTAACAGGGCTGCAGGCTCGGGCTCTTTGCTCTCTGCTTGTTGTGACAGAGGCTGCATTGTCAGCTTGTTAGCGCCGCCGCTCAATTACATTTGAAGATGATGTATGATGACTAAATATTTTAACAGTTCACACCGTAGCATTCAGTGAGGGTGTTTATGTGTTTCACACACAACATGAACGGAAAGAGAACACGTGAAAGAAGCCTTGTAGAAAATTCACTCATTCAATCTGTAAGCTTTCTCTTAAAGTGGCTCTAAAAGGTGTAGTTCACAGTCAAGCCAACTTTGCTATAAAGTCTAAAAAGGGACCTACTTTGTACTTCCATTTTGGTTACTATTGCTTCTAAAAACAGCCCAAGCACTTACAAAGCAAACACCCAATGAGTTCATGTTTTTTGCTGTTTGGAAAATGAGCCATTTTAAAAATGTTCTGAATGCAACGTCACAAATCAGCAGGCACTGCTCTTCACCTACCAACACCAGCGAAGCTCAGCCTGTCTCTTAGCAACCCCAGCTGAGTTCCAGGACATTTGGTCAGCTGGCTTTAATGCTATACAATGGCTGCTGGAAAAGACAAGTGTTCTGCTTTTCAAAGATGTATGGCTGTATAATTGTGTATCTGTTACATTCATTTTTATGTGCAAAAGTAAACAGTGAGCAGAAGGGCACGGCCAACAGCAGGTTATTTGGATTTAAAGTGGCTAGACGCCCTAAAACATCTCATTCTGAAAGGAGCTCAAAATAGACAGACCTCAGCCGACTAAAATGTCATTATCTAAGAATGAGTTTGTTCAATAAATGTAATGACCATGTTTTGTACAGCCCTGTCTTAATCTATTCCAATAAACATAATAGGATGACGACATGCGTCAGAAGATAGACCCGTCTCTTCTGGTCCACTGAAAGGAAGTCTTAATGCTGCAGCAGGATATGGTGGACAATTTCATGTTTCTAACCTCAGGGAAATAGTCATGGATAAGTCATGGATGAACTTGATTGGCCTTCAAAGAGTCCTCATCTAGACCCGGTATAATGTACTAAAGCAGACTGGGAGCCAGACTTTGGCATCCAACATTACTTCAAGCTAATACTTTTGGCAATATACAAGCTTAGTAGTCTTGGCTTGAATCTGATTGGTAATCCAGAATCGATGTACCATCACAGGGCAACACAGAGGCACATAAGACAATTAACCAAGCACAAACTCATACCTAAGGGCAATTTTAGAGACGCCAACTAACAGTCGTGTTTTTGGACTTTAGGAGAAAGCCGGAGAACCAAGAGGAAACCTGCCCATGCATAAGGAGAACATGCAAATTCCATGCAGAGACTCGAGGAAGGGATTCAAACGAAGCACCTCCTTTCTGTAAATTACCAGAGCTACCAACGGCTCCACCATGCAGTCCAATGAAAATAATTTTTAATCTAGATATGGCTGGGATAGAAATAATTTTGGGCTTTACTTTATGCAGATGCGATGATCTGGTGACTGAAACCCAATTTGGAATAATAACTGACATATTATGTACAGACATAGTTATTAAATTAGATTATGTAATAAAAGGAATTCAAACCAAGCATCTTCTCTAAATAAAAAAAATGTTTTGTTTGTTTTATCATTTAAGTTAAATGGTTTTCATGTACAACAAGGGGTGGGCATTTGCCATATTGTTTATCATTTCAATTAAAGATTTCTTACCATGATATGAAGTTTGATTTATTTTTGTTCCCATTACTGTTGTTAAATAAAAAAGAAAACTGACAGTATTTTTGGAAATTTTTTTTTTTTTTTTTGTTTTTTTGCTATTCATTTCACAAGAGCATAAATAAATAACAGTACATTTAAAAATATAATTATATACAGTTACTCTCATTTCTGTAAGCAAGTAGCATCCTGAACACGCCGGTTTCAAATGGGAATGTTTTGCAACAACAGTACTTGTGTTTAACTCGCCACGAATGCACTTAACTAAAAAAAAAGAATCGTTTTTTATAATTTGTATCATTATTACAATAGTACCACAAAATATCCCAATGACATTTTAAGTTCCTATTTACAACACTAAGAAAATGACAAATATATATATATATATATATATATATATATATATATATATATATGTCTAACAACACCAATTTAATGAAATGATTCTTATAAACAAGAATCATCTTTTTTCATCTGTTAATTTGTCTAAATTCTCCCACTTACCTGTGGGCCCATTGGGTATCCTGGGTGAGACTGGCCCAGATGACTCTGCTCAGACGGACTGCTGCTGGCGTCAGACTGAACTGATCCGTCACGAACTCCTGAAAGGGAGACGGAGAGAGAGCAGCACAGAAAAGGCACAAATTAGAGCGTACATAGAAATTCAACCTGTGATCAACACAGACTTTGTAAGCAGATAAACACATAGCAAGCTGTGATATTACAGCGCTGAGTAGAGCGGGCAGCGGGGAAGGGGGTGAGGAGGGGAGGAATTTGTATTTAAGTGCTTTATCAATAACCACTGTAGCACTGAATAAATTACCAACCAGCAGAGAGACTCATTGATGGTGGATGATGCATACTGGCGGGTCCCCGATGGCCTAGATTACCGCAGAGAGATAGAGCTCCACCACAAACGCTGGGGCCATATTATTCAGCCATTTACATCACTGAGTATCACTCATCTAAACCCGCTGCCCCCACCTCTCCCCCTCTGCTCTAAGCCTGCAGCTATGAGACACAATTAGACCTGTTTGCTATGAGGGCAGAGTGGAGCTGAGCAGACAGGGACATGATAATAAGCTTGCTGATGGCTGCAGGGAAAATAAAGGCCACAGATGATTGGTTATCATAGCAATCTCTATCTCACATAATCTCTCAGCAGTGCATCCAGCATAGGCTGCTCTAAAAGGTCTGAGAGGCTGATTTGACCCTTAAACTTCTACCTACATGATATCAGCGTCACATGATACCTCGCTGTAGACACACAGGCTTTAGGAGGGGTGTTTCCATCACAATGTAAAGGAATTTGGTGGTTGATGACTGATTTGTGCTAGATGAGGGATTTCAAGTTAAATACATTGAAACTTTGAGAATAAGACCTGTTAAACGTATTAAACATTAAGAATCTCCCATTGCTTTTAATGAAATCATTACTTAATTCTGATTATGCAAATTGAGAATAAAATATGTCTTGTTCAGGCAAAATAAAATAATGTGACATTGTTGCAAGGTTTTGCACAACTACAACAAAGAGAGATGGAGCAACGACGTCATAATTTCAAAAAGACGCGGCTCGCATGTGCACAACTGAAGTATGAAACTGCCGTTTTGAAAATTTTCCACTCAAAAATGATCATTTATAGTCTCCCAAAACACCGGATCCACATAGCCTACATGACACCTAATTTCATCTTCATGTGGACGGGATTCAATCCAGTAAAACAAACACTGACATCGTCCGAAAAAACGAAAAAACTCAAAACTTTAGCAAAAGGCTCAGAGTTAGCAATGTTTGAGTTAGGAGAAAATGTTCCAGTATGTTTTTTCCAGCCCAGAGTTGAGTGGAAGTACAAGTACAAGAATACATGTAATGACCACTTAAAAGTTACATGTAGAAAAATGGAGAAGTAAGCAAATAAGAGCCAGTCACGCCTGCAAACGTTTGAGCATTTAATCAGAAGAAGCAAGGAGAAAGTTTTGTCTGCCATTTCAGATATTTCTTAGTAGTGCAAATGGAAGGCCACAGGGACATGACACCAAAACACAGAAACACTGACATATCATTTACTTCAATTAAGATTTCTGAGATTTCTGAGAAAAAAAAAAAAAGATCATTTTTTTTATATAAAAATGATCATTATGGAAGTGGATGGTTGCACAAGGGTTTATTATTTCCAAGTTTCTTTGTGAGAAATATTTTGGTGTCGAGTTCAACTCTAAAGCATTTCCATAGAGACAATTTTCTTTTGTAAAACATGAAAAACAAAAATTCTTTGTTTTGCACATAATGTTTGACAGGAAAATGCTTATAAAATCTTTCAATTTTCTGCTGAACCAGAGCACTCTTATAATTTGTCACCAAAATCACTTCTGGAAAAAAAAAAAAAAGAATTACTTGGGCCATTATTTTAGGAAGATGACATTTTGTGAAACCTGGATAACATTGAAGGTGCGCCTATTTAAGTATTGATTGGTTGAATTTTTTTCATTCACTCTATAATTACACATTTTTAGTTTAACAAATTTGGTTAGAATGAAAACAGTGGAATTCAGAAAAATAACTGCAAAAGTGGAATTTTGGAAAACCTAAAACTTCATGAAAATAATACAACACATTTCCTAGAGCCGTACCTATATATTCAGTTTTAAATGTATCTTCTTTATAAACAATAACCACGATATTTTATCAAAAACTGAATGCCTCCCACCCCTCATTTTTGGGGGATGTTTGAAAACATGTTATATAGTGGTTAATGAAGAACATAAGGTAAAGTAAAACTTTTGGGTTGTGCTGTATAAAAAAAAAATTCTTTCACTCTTTGGATTGTAATTTGCAATCCTTGAATTCCTATTATTTACAACTATAAAGCATATTCACAGGAAGAATTACAACAGTCTTAATCCAAAAGCAAAAAGATGATCATTGTGCAAAACTTTGATGTGTGTCAGTACACCAGAAGACTACTGCCCAGAATTAAACATATTTACAGAAAAATGTCACCCAAACATTTATAAATGCATTTAATATCCACAAAACTGTAAGCCACACAAAGATGGCAGTGAATGTTAAAAAATCTTATTACGTTTCAACTGTAGGATCAAGTAAAAGGAAAATCACAAAAGAAGAGTAAACTGATGTTCGTTGGGTCTTTTCTTTCTTTTTTCTTCTTTAAAGGCCGTCCAGTGGTTTCAAGCTCCTCACAAAAAACTTTATTTTCAAGAATCCTGCCGACAAGATCTTATTGCATGTCAAATGTATTTACATGGTACATCTTAAGCCCCCCTTCCGCCAACTAAAATCATTTCATCTTTGCATAAAATCCAAATAATTGGTGAATGATGTGACCTACCAAATGAACCTTACGCATTTGATGGCTGATGTGAAAGCCCAAGGGGGAAGCCTGGTTTTTCTAGCTGGTTTCTACCTCTGGCTTGATGGCCCTGCTTCTCGATAAAGGTCCGCATCCTCCCGCTTATCAGCCTCGCAACGCTGCTGCTGTTTTGACAAGCCAGTCTCTTTTCACCAATTATTTCACCCATTACAGATAACTTTGTGCCTGCATGGCTCCACCCTGCGTACTCAGTATCTGGAATTAGGATCAATGTGAACATATCAGACTTTAAGCAAGTGAAAGATAGAAAAAAAAAATTTTTAAATGTTTTTTTGTTGTTGCATTTAAATGTTTCAGATTGTCGAATGAGTATAAATATCAGACAAAGATAACCTAAGTAAATACAAAATTCAATTTTCATTTATTTATTCAGACCAACCTCGGTCGATACGAAAATATATTTGCCCTTGTAGTTATTAAAAAAAATAACTGCAATTAACCATGTTTATTGGTTTAATTTAACTATAGATTTATAAAATATGATCTTGAGACAAAAAAAATGGATGAGAAACAAAGTGACTGGCATCCATCAGTGTGGAATGGGTCTCAAAGCCTTTGTGACTCTACCAAATCACATTGAAAACCATTATCCACAAATGGACGAAACCTGAAGGGTGCTGACCTTTCCTTGGAGTCGTCGGTCTAAATTACTCCAAGAAGCGCATCGACAACTCATCCTGGAGGTCACAAAAGAACACAGAGCAACATCTAAAGCACCACATACCATTGAGGTCAGTATCTATGATTCAAAAATGTTGTCTGGTTCACACAGCAAGACAATTATGATGATTTTTGACCCGATTTTCCCCTTCCGACGTTCGGATGATCAGGATGGCTCCAAAGATAATCTTGATTTTCATGCTTCTAATAAACATGTTGGATTATGGGGTATTCCCGAGGACAAATGAGCACAAAAATTAGCATGCAGGCTGTTTAATGTGATGAGATGATGAAAAAATCTGAAATACAAAAGACAAAACAACTGACATGTTGCACCAGAAAGTCCGGCGGACATCGGAGGCGACTTCGTATTGCTTTTTCTGTTAAAACTAGTTCACAAACTGTCCTTGTTTATTCAAGTTGTCTTTGCCAGTATTAAAATTTGTTCTGTCACATGTAGATGTCACATTTAGATGTGACAGAAAAAGCAAAAACAAGACAAGTATGTAATGGGACAAATACCATTTCACAGAAATGTTGCTGTACTTGGAAAAAAGAAAATAAATTAATTTAGACCAAAACCGAAAAGCTAAAATGCAATGCTATGAGAGAGGATTTTATTACGTTTTCTAAGAAATTTACAATTTATAATTTTTTGTACTGTGAATCAGCTTTCAGATCATATTAAGAATGCTTAGATATGCAGCCGCCACACTGTGATAAAAACAGAAAATCAAGCAGCCCTACTGAGTGACTTTAAAGACGGTGAGTTATCAGATTACCATCAGAGCAAAATCAATTAGCCAAATGAGGGAATTCAGCTTATGATAAAAGAACATGACAAAATAAAATGATCAATAAGCTCCAAACAGTAAGGCTGATGACTTTCGTTAAGATATTGCTCATTAATAATGTATTTTATCTGATAAGCAGAGTGGGAGACCTACCGAATAACGATTGCTTGATGCCTTTCATCACATCATCTCACAATAACTTAGAAGGCTTCATCTCTTCCCAAATATCTGTAACGTTAACATGTTTATCACAGGAGACAAAAATCGATAATAAATAAATACTCATGCACAGATTCCCTCATAGGATTTGTGTAATTTCTTTAATAGCTGACTGCAGAAACACCCAGGGAGTCAGTCTTCAATTCCTCTTTTATCACTAGAATCTTTGTGCATGTTAAGCTTTTCATTTCTTAAAAAATAACCGCGTGAATGATTCTTTAATGTATTTCTAGATGGAGATTAATGTTGCACTCAAAAGGGGCTGAAAAGCATATTTCTTGATCAAACCTTTGCTTAAAAGAAATTCCTTTGAATCTGTGATTGTACTCAGGTCACACTGTGGATAAAATGGAATGAATGGACATATTGATGTGAGGGGAGATGAAAGAAGAGGCCAAACGATAGTAAAAACAGGGGAAACACATTCAAGCAGAACATTCAATGTGTTATTTTTTTTAACTTCCTGCGCAGGTTCTGTTTAAACACCCAAAGTGCTCCTAAATAGAAGGTTTGCATTGAAGATTTAAAGACCATTTAGCCTACAAACATACGTCCTGGCCTTGACTAGTCGAAAACGGTCGTTCTCTTGCTGTCAATCTAAACTCCCGCTGACAGCGACATGACATTTCCATTGAAAATACTCCTTTATGTAAGAAAACTAATTATATTTATTCCAGAGCACGGGGTCCAATTTAATGTGACTTATGTCACTGAAATATTGCCAATATCCACCACCAAATAAATTCGCTTGCATTGATCACCAAAGTGGCCACTGGAGAGTGACTTTCAATGCAGTGCAGGGCAGAAGGCCTCTGCAATCTGTGTGTGCGTGTGTGTGTATGAAAAGGGGGGTGCAAAGAGCTATATTTATTTGACTTCATTCGGCCTGTCTTAATGCAGGGTGCCCCAAGGACTGCAGCACAAAACAATTAGCCTGGATTTCATAAAGCAATCAGCATGCCACCTCGTCTAATGCAGCAGCTTCGTTCATTGACAGTCTGTATGAAATGGTGTTATTGAAAGCTTTGTGTTCGCGTTAGCTTTCGCCTCAGTGCATTTATGAATCAATTTTTGCCCATAAAAGAAGCTTTAACACTTAAGCTATTTTAGGAAATGCATTATGTAAGTTGTCAAATGTATGAGAGAGAGCCCGGGTAACGATTTGAGCTATTCACACTGAACAGCCGGCCCCCATTTTTATAATGGGCCTTTTGAAAATGTCTGGCTGAGTGCATGAGTCTGCTATTAAGATGCTGTCGGTCATTTTCCCCCCCCCTCTCTCTCTTCTGTCTCTCTCTTTTGAAATGTAATCCATAAAACTAATGCTAAAATTTCAAAAGGATTAAAGAATCAAATTTAATTACATTACTAATTGTTTGCTGAGTGAAATAATTGCAGGTTAACACAAAGCAAAAACGGGCCACATGAAATTATGATTTCAACATTAAAAGTGCAAAGTGCTTTTGATTTAGAGATATTTCAGATAAACACAACCATTAATAGAGAACAGCACAAAAAAACGAGAGAAAATATCTAGTGAGCAGCAGTTTCTGAACACGACGCATGTTACATCCTGAAGCAGATGGGCTACAGCAGCAGAAGACCAAACCAGGTGCCACTCGCACCTGTTAAGTACAAGAGACTGAGGCTACAATTTTTATAAGCTCACCAAAATTAGACAAATCAACATTGAAAAAAATGAACGCATGAATAGGTCATGGTGGCGATGGTGGTATGGTTTGGGGGATATTTTCTTAATACATTTTAGACCCAATAATCGATGCTTGATCATTTAAACACATTCCTGACCACATCCATCCCTTTATGACCACAGTGCACCCATTTTCTAATAGCACTATGCTACAAAGCTCAGATCAAGTCAAACCGGTTACTTCGAACAACACAATGAAATCACTGTATTCTGATGGCTTCCACAGTCGGGTCACCTTTGAGATGTAGTAAAAGGAAGATTCTCTTCGAGGTTGTGAAGCTAACAGATCTGCAGCGTCTGTGTGATCATATCATGTCAACATGGTCCAAAATCTCTCATGGATTGCTTCTGACACCTTGTTGAATTTCTGCCAAAAAAATTAAGGCAGATAATAAAGCAAAATAAAGCTTTCTTTATTTTTTAGGTACTAGCAAGATGTACCTAATAAAGTGAATGATGAGTGTGTGTGTGTTTCTTTTTATATCTTATATTAAAGTGGAATCTTTGACTACAAATTTAATTCTAGAAAATCTTGAAGAAAAAAATACATTTTTTCAAAATCTGTTTCAATTTTAGGAAAGTCAAAACTTTCATGACAATTTAATTTAAGACGTCATGGTGTTCTCTATCCTAAAGCATTCTGCAGTAGGTCAAAAACCCAACACTTGCTTGAATCTGCCCTTCAAAGTCCTAAAAGTTTCCTAACGTTTTTTTTTTTTTTCTTTTTTAAGGCTTTATCGGCTCTAGCAGCTTTTATTTGAGAGTGTCTAGACAGTAAAGTGAGTAATGAGAGAGGGGGAAGACATGCGGCAAAGGCCATCAGGCCGGGACTTGAACCAGTGATGGCCGCAACGAGGACTAAGGCCTGCATACGTGGGTTGTGCTTCTCCCCTGCGCCACCACAGCACTCCCAAAGTCTGATAAAGTTTTGGAGTAATACTGCATGAAACAGCAATGTTTGGGTGGCTCTGCACTCAAACTTTGTAAGCTTTTGAATATTGTGCACATCTCTTTGATAACTCTGGAGGTGAGCACCATTGTCATCACTTGTTTTGCATCCCAGCCGCAGGAGAAGCAGGAGGAACCACACAGGAGGAACACCTGGAGCAGCGGCACAACGAATAACGACATCCTGAACATTCAATCTCATCACTTGTATTTGAAGAAAATTGTAATCATATTAAGAGGTTCAACTGCACATTTAAAATTAATATATCTTAACTTATCTTTTATATGAATATATTTTAGATTAAATTGTATTTTAAGACTTCTTATCTGTATACATCAAAACTTTTTGAGCAAAATTGGAACCTCGCAAGATATTGAATACCAGTCATGACTATAATATATATCTACGCAAAAACCCAAACTTACAGCGATTGAATTTAAAAAATGGCAGGGTATTATATTTCAAAGGCCATCTGTGCACAATCTTTATATAAAAGTGGTTTTCCAATGCTGATCCCCACACTTGATACAGATTTAACTGACCGAGATGTTAAAGCGCACATCAAGCATAGGCATCACAATAATTAGGTGTGAAGGGGACCTGTCCCCCTTATTTAACAAATTATTGTCCCCCTGCACCCACAGTTAGGCTAAAATATAGCTTTCCCAAACATTCCTTCTACTGTTTCACACAAAAACCCAGTCAACGTGACTCATACTGCTATGTCAACCAGGTTTTCCTGTCTTTGCTGGTAAAATAAAATATTCCAAAAACTACAGTTAAAATGAGATTATGTTGAAAAAAAATGTGGTCAAAATGTAGCTTAATTGCAGTCAAAATCATCATTGCAGTATTCACCATTGGATCTTTTCACTATTGATCCTTTGCAGATGATGTCATGCTCTTCAGAAAGTGGTAACTCCTGTAAAGCGTGTCAAACAGTTGATATTTAGTTGATTTCACAGTAACAATTGTCAAAAATGGCTGTACGGTAGACTGCACAAACAAAACTGGCCATTTTATTTCATATTTTTTGATGAGGAAAAGAGACAACGATAAATAGCTGCAGAAATCGTAAGGACTGGCAGAACTCGATGCATTTGAGGGCTGGCACCAAACATTTTTAACAAGGTAAGAAGGCCAACGATCATGTATTTCATTTGTAAGGATGAGTAGTAAGATGCTTTATACTATTGCATTTTGGAGATGGTGCATGTTTAATCATTCGCAAGCATGGAGGAAAAAGCCCCATCATCATGTAACCTACCATGTACAAATAAAACTGGTAAGCATCTTTTTTACAATCATAAGTTGCATCCAATGAAAGAGTAAATCCAGGCAAAGTCAATTTGATCAAGTCAACAAACACGTCAGGAAGGAGAAAATATGGGCCGATTTCTAAGATAGATATTTCCAACTGTTGTCTGTGAACACCAACCAGGTGTTGGACAAATTTGACTTGATCAGGTAGAAGCCATTGGCACAAACAATCACAGTCACTGTTAAATATTCCCGTTCCTCACTTCAGACATCTGTCATCATTCTAAAGCATGCTTAGTGACATAGTTGCAAAGCATCAATATTTTGCTGTAACATTAAATAAAAGATGACAACTTAAATCCCCACACTGAGGCTTCAAAAGTGTAAAATTGTGAATTGGGATCAGCTCTGGATCGCGGTCTGCGGTTTTGGGAACTCTGGTTCTGACCGTTTAGGTTTGACAGGTATCTGTGAGCTGCTGAAGCGCAAAGGATGCCCTCCGATGGAGTACAACCGCACCACACACAAAGTTTAATTCCATCAATACGCCACAACCTACTGTCCCAGAATGTTGAAAAATTGATTTTGCTAATACCACTTGGAAAAAAAATGATTTGGCATTACAGAGAGCTGAGAGAGACGGGCCATTTCACTGCCATTCATGTCTCCCAGGCAAACCACAACCTACTGTTACACACAAGCAGAAGAAAGTATGAAGTGCAAGCTTTAAAGTGATTTACTTAACTCCTTGTAGAATGCAAGAGAGCCCAAATCACCTGTGATTTAGCTCAGTTTCATTACCCCCACCAAAGCCCTTAACAATAACACAGAGCATAATCTGCTGCCAATAACTCCAGGTGCTCTTAGTCAGATGGCTCCCTGTGGACCAAAGTAATACTCTGATTAGAGGCTGAGGTGGAGAGGCTGCTTGGGATAGGTCAATAGTGATTCTGGGGATAGAAAATCACCAGAGACTGACTTTTGAGTGTCTGCCTGTAACACTATTACCTACATTAGCGCTACTGCTGGTGCTAGGAGAGCTGTCATTTCCTTAATTAAGAGTGCAACGCAGGGCCAAGAGGGAGAGGAGGCCACAGCGCTCTCCCACCGGCCTTCGACATTAAAACCTGATTCCTCACCGCGCAAGGGCGTAGATGTTACAGGGGGAGGAAAAATCTATCTCATTCATTATTCTGGCTCAAAGTGGAATTACAGAGTTAGGGAATTACACAGGAGGTGGTGCCATGGAGTACGCTGAACAAAAAGGATTTTATACTTCAGCAGTTCTGTGACTATTTCTGAGGTGATCATTAAGCCTCAAGCAGTGGAGGACAGACTCAGGAGGACAGAAGGGGAAGAGGAAGGTCAGGAGAGGGGAAAAAAGGATGATACGAATTATATGCATATCTGATGGTTAAAGATGTTGAATGCAAAGCAAAAGAAAACAGTGTCCTGCAAGTTTCTGATGAATCGGTAGGAAATCTACATGCAAGCACTCCAGCTCTACCTCATAGACACGGGTCAACACCTAAAGGCTCTCGGACAGGAGGGTACTCTGCTTCAGCTCTTACCTGTCTCTCCCTTCATGTTGGAGTGGAGCTGGAAGCAGCACAAGCACAAGAGGGACCAGAGGGAGGCAAGTAGGTGGGAAGAGGCAATGCCAAATTCAAAGGTCAAGAAGGAGGGATGGCATGATGGAGAGGGGGAGATGGAGGAGGAGAAGGGGAAAAGAGGGCTTAGGTATTCCTCCTCACAGGGGACTTCGGACACTTTGCCCATGAGCACATCTACCACAGAGCGTCCGCCTCGTTCCCAAAGCAATGTCAACCTGATTAGCTCAGGGATGAAAGAGGTAAATAATAATCCAAATTATCCCTCATCCTTTTACAGCCATCAGAGAAGGTGGGGCGCCGTGATGAAGACTAGCTTTAGAGAGCTGTAAGCCTTTTAGGAGATGCCTGCTTCACTGTCACTCCTTCCTCTAAATTACTTAAATGATATTTGCTGTAAATAGGATTCTGCTGCCGACCACCAAGTGATGAAAAAAGGTCTCCGTCTCGCTCTGTGTCATTCAGCTCTTCCTCGTCTGCAGTGCTGCAGCTCATATGACTACAGCTGAGACTATTTCTCAAACCTAAAGTGCACGACAGTTGAAGTTTTTAACTTTTCTCTCAAGAAGTTTTACATAAATTATTTTTAATCATCTGTTAAGTTCTTTACCATCTAAAAATGCTGAGATTTTAACAAGCTGTTATTTAACATTTTTCCTATAGTAGGAAATGTAATAGTTTCCTCTTATATGTTAGTTTGTATAGTATTTATATTTAACATTTTAATATTTTATATTATATAACATTTTATTTTTATTATAATCAAATTTGAATTCAGACATTTATACTGAATATAGTTTAAATACTTTATCAGTAATCCTGTTCCCCATAAACATATTTTGTTATAGTTTGTATTATATTGTGGACTTATATTATTTTTTATTACATATATTTATATGTTTATATCATATATATAATTTCATAACATATATGACTTATTTGTTATCAATTTTTTTTTGCTTTGTTTATAATTTATATGTTGATATATAAAACGTTGGCATTTAGATTTTGCTTGTTTATAATATATTTATTTTTATGTTAGTTATTATATAGTTTTTATATTTAAAATTTGAATATTTTACATTAATATACTCAATTTATATAACACTTCATTTTTTTATCATCAAATTTTAATTCACACATTTATACTGAATATAGTTTAAATTTATATTTTATTTCTTCATAGTTTATGTATTTTGATATTTTTATTTTATATAATGTAATAAAATACATTATATTTAGATATTCCTTTTGTAATATTTACATTTTTAAAAAACATACAGAAAAACATTTAAACATCAATAGGTGCAAAATCACAAACCAAAGGAATGATTGTTTTAAAAGGCCAATTATTTTTGCTTTGCATTGGAATAATATACTTGACCAGCTGGATGTAGTTTCCCTGTGCTTGATCCCCACATCTGATTATACTGAGCAATATGCTGAAGCTTACAGAGAGTGACAGTAAAAAAAAAAAAAAAAGGGTGAAGACTGGAAAACTGCGATCATTATTATCTTAGTGTTTCACAACATTACAATTACTTTGCTTTCAAAGCATTGTGCACCTCTGAGAAAATAAAAAGTACAATATTATTCTTGTAATACAAATTTAAATGTATATTGGTTTAAAAAGAAAAAAAAAAAAAACGCTTGCTGAGTTGTGTCTGGTCAACTGCAGGACATTTAGCAGTAGCCGGTGGGGCGTGAGGCCAGCAGCGCAACGTTTGTGGTCGTGTGTGGGTAGGTGGGGGGCCAGACACCCACATGTCATGCTCAACACATCAGCCTGAACCTCCAGGCTATCCAGCGACCAATGTCCCACTTTGCCTCTCCTCTCCCTCCCCATTCTCAGTTGTTCCTTCTAACATTGAGATCCAACAATGGCCAACAATGGATCACTCTAGTACCAAATGATTAATAAAAACTTTGATTTATGAAAAGCATTGTAATAGCTCTGACTGTATGCTCATGTGTTGGTAACGGTGGAGGCTAAAGCACACCAACCTCTTCCACCAATCCCGTCACATTATTCTAGAGGAGCACGCTAATAATGGAAGGTGGAACGGCAGGAAATAGTGTTGCTTTGAAGCCTATAACTCTATTCAAGAGAAAAGAAGCATTGCAGCGTTATTCCACATCCTGAGATATAAAGGGAAAAAACATAATAACTTCTCGATAGCCTGGATCTTCACTGCCCTATACAACACCACCCCTCCCCACTTTCTCCTGCCCACACCCCCGCCTCATCCTCCAATACACCCACCTCTCCTGCCTCAATCTTTGGTTTCAAAGGAAGCGAATCAGCCAGAAGGACAGAAGGTTATGCATTAGTACTGGTCATTGCTCAAAGAGGGAACGTTATAAATAATAAAGGCTTGTGAAGGACACGAGGGCTGTGGGATGCATCTCCTGGTTCACGCCACACAAGTCAAAGACAAGACTGTAATTTCTATTCTGAAAATGTGACCCTTGCAGCTTCAATTACATCTCAACAACACCAACCGTGTCCATGCCAGTCGACGGGATCCCTCTTTGTTAGCTCTACATGAAAGGCATGGTGACATTGCTTATGGTGCATGTGCTACACATACATTTACTTTATTTATTTTTTTCAAAATGATTCTTCAACTTAAAGAAAGTACATAGCTAAAGTAAATGCGTAGGGAAATTCAATCTACTTTCTCCCCAGCTGTCTATAGAACCTGTAATGTTCTTCTTTCTATTCAAGACGTACAAAAAAAAAAGTAATCACACAAGCAATGGGTTGAACTATCTTGTCAATTATTTTGAAGTTTTGTGTGCTTTCTCAAAGTCATTTCTGCATAAGCAAGCATCCGTGCAGCCAGATGACCTTTGCTGTTGTTTGTTATGAAAACAAGAAGTCCACTTTGTACTCATCCTCTCTCCCTGTCCTCCATACCACGCAGTGATTGTGTTGGTGTAGCCATGGGCACTGCGGGTACATTGGCAAATGTAATACACCTGCTTTATAGGCACGCATTAGGCTTGTTTTCAAGTGTGTGCAGGCAGCTGAAATCCCCATAATGAGATCCACCTCCTGGGGAGAGACTTGTTCCCCCCTCTCGCTCTACTTTATCCGCTCTTATTTACTCGGCGTGGCCCATTCAGCGCTGGGTTTGCGCCTCTTTATTACTTAACCTCACCACACAACATTACAGGGCTCTTTGCATTAGCAAGCAGCCTTTCCCACCATGCATCCTGCTCACTAAGCTGATTACACAAAAATAATAAGAACCCATGCCTCCAGCGGCGCACGTTTGTGTGTCTTTATGTCTGACGTGTAGATGAAAGAGATTTTTTACACGAAAGATGGTCTTTTATGTAAGACATGTGCTGTGCATGGGCTAGTATGAGCTTGTCATGGTATGACAACCTTGAATAAAAATTCTAACGTTTAACATTGAACTAATTATGAGCTAACACAGTGGGGCAGGTATTGTATTGGCATTGTTGCCTTGCAGCAAAATGACTGCATATGAATCCTGGCCCGGGGTCTTTCTGCATGTCCCATACATGACTGGGTTCTCTCCAGGTACTACAGCATCCTCACACACTCAAAATATGTATGACTGGTCTAGACAGCCAATCTATCTAGCTAGGTAGATTTGATTTTCAACCAGAGATGGTCAAGAACTGTCCTGATGTTTTAAAAATACTTTAATTTACCATCAAATCATACACCATAAATCTGATGCCAACTTCAGCTATAAATTCTCTGTTAGTGTTTGTATAAATTGCATTCACCACAAAGGGTATCCATTCCCTATGACGTGAAAAAGCAATAGAATTTTGCATACATAATTTAACGTTGGTACCTGTACTTTTATAATCTTGTATAGAGCCACGTCACTAATCTCAAAAAAGCCACTGGACGTATGCAAAAAGATAAAAAAACACACACAATTTTAGTTTGAAACAGTAAGTTTTTAAAACTTTGGCGTGCTTTCACACCAGCTACTTAGTACACACGAGGCCACACAGTTAATCTCTTAAAAAGCAAGAAATGTTTCAAAATTAACTTCTTTCACACCAAAAGCAGACATACATCTTCCCACTAAAGGCAGCACCATCGTTTCACACACACGTTGTTTTTCAATCAATCATTTAATATTTGTCTGTACAAATATGAAATGTGTTTGTTCCAACTGAAACTGATTGTGTCTCTATTTATTTGCCACAATATAGAAATATTTTCAGAGCCTTCTTTCAACCAGCTGACCAACAGTGTGCAGCAGCAAGCTGGGAAGGGACAGGCTGTGTTAATCTCTAAGCTTTAGCCACTCCGGCACTTTATATAGCTTCTTATTTAAAGTTTTATATTTGCAAATTCAAAGCCATGCTACAGAAGTAACTTGATGCGCCTTCATAGTTTTCTAATTTTCGTTTATTTTTGTTTTCTATGTTGTTGTTATTGGTTTTTACTTATACTCTATTGCTGAAATTCTGTTGTGGAGCACTTTGTGATTTTTTAATGATGTGAACGTAAAGTTTTCTTACACTGGGAACCCAACCTGCATAGCACCAAGCGCATGTTCTTAAGCAGTAAATGTTTTAAACTTACAGTATTTTTTGTTCTTTTTACAGAGGCAAATTTAGTACTAGAAGTATCACAAAAATATCACACCCACGTTGTTTTGTTTATCAAAGGTCATGCACTTCAAAAACAACCAACCAAAACAAATAAAAATAATTTTTACTAAAGTTTTGATCTTCCAAATAAAAGTAATGCTGACAGCACGAAATGAAAAACATTTGATTAAATTTCTGAAGTCATTTTTAAAATGAGTGTGAAACAGGAACATGCACTACTACACATGTTTAAAGGATTCAGTTGTGTGTTAAATAACCCAACTGAAACACATTTCACCGCTCCAGAGCACAATCTGTACATAAAGTCTAATTACGCTGAAAAAAAGTGAAATAAATAAGATAAAACTGCATTAGGGTTGCTGTACCTTCCATGGTGGACATTTTTTTTTTTTAGCTGAATGACCTCCAATACTAGAAATCAATGAAGATTCATTTTGGGAAGGGGGATGGTGGGTGGTGGGGGGGGTCTCTAGGTGACCTTTGTGAAAATGTACCATCATTTTTGGCAGAATCCGTATAAGTGCAGACCATTTCATGCAGACAGTAAGTGTATGAAATGAGTGCTCCTGTCTTTCCAGCCTGGCTCTCTTTGACAGCATGATGATAGAAGCGTCACATCCTTGGGAGAGTAAATGCAAACTGACAAGAGATGAGTCTTTGGTTGCTGAATATAATACAGAATTGTGCTCTGAGTGTCTTATTATCTTGTCTGTTGATGTTTGATGGGGGGAGATTTGCTTGAGAAGAGAAGACAGAAACTGTAGGCATCCAACACCATCTTGTCCTTTCACAAAAAAAAGGAAAAAAAATTGCTTGCCCCACTAACCACAGCTTTCCCACCTAATGTCCACTTCTACTTGGAATAAATACAAGGCAGCAGGATGTTTGTTGTGCCTCGTAGCCCCCGTTACCTGAAGTGGAAGACTATTTGCACAGGCAAGCTTTTAGGAGGAGAATGACCCTTTCACCACGGCAGTGAGCATGTGAAGGCTGTGGAAGGTTGACAATATACTGGAGACAAACGTGAGTGCTGCGATTGTTTACTACCAGCTGACTTCTGCTTTTCATACTGCCACAAACCCTTACTGTATGAACAGCGTTAAGATACTAATGTGAAAGGTGTACATTAACTCTGTGAGACACAAATGTTACGGTAGGTTCGAAGAGGAAAATACATGCAGGGTCATTTTAATCAGACTTTGGGTAAAACTTCAAAAAAAGTCTGAAAACTTTAGCGTTCACACACAGATTTAATGATAATGTCAAGGAAACCCAGTGAACCTTCTTCTGCAAATCTTTCACATAATTACACAGACAATGTATGCAGTAAAATCCTAACTTATTCATATCCCTGGCAGATTTCAATTATAAATGTTTCCATTCACCTAAAGCTTATTTCTGGTAGTAAATTGGAGAGGCATCTCTTAAAACACAATAAAATAATTAAAAAACCCAGATCAATCTTGTTTTTTACTTACATGGTAAAGTTGTTGAAATAAATTAGCTTTTTGGTAATATTATAATTTAATGAATTGGTGTGTATAAATTTTAAAATATCAGCTTGCTAACTATTTAGAAAATTCTATTTATTTTTGACAAATTAAAAACCGCTTGGGTAAATAAAATCTTCAGCAATAAGCCCTGGTTTAGGCTTTAACAGGAATAAAGAATGCTAATAAAGTGACAATCTGCTAAATGTGTATCTCATAGGAAGATTTTAAAGCTGCAACCCATAATAGGAAGCAGCTGCATAATCATCAATTAGGTGAATGCAACATAATTGCCAGTTGAAGACTCACTAATTTAAGTAGTTTGGTGAAAACTTTTTCACTTTTATATAGATTTTTAAGCTTGGATGTAGAAATTGTTTTCTGTTCATTCCAAAGTCACCTAAACTCAGGAAGCATAGCATTTGATTTTTTTACTTTTATCCAGTGGTTTTGTCTTGATTTTTTTTCTGGTTGGAAGAAAAGCAGAAGGGGATTCGCTCATTTACGCCCCCTTCAGAGAGGTAACGGTACTGCCTGCCTCACCTCCTACTTTCTCATTGCTGTTTTACAGCAATAAATAAGATTTAAAATAAAGAATGGAACCTTAACTTTTAAGTTTAATTATGTTAGATATAAATAAACAACTTCTAGCACAGATGGAAATTACATACAACTATTATAAATAAATATTTACTTTTTTTATTTAATGATTAAAGTTGAGGTATTGTGTGGTAGATGTGACCACCTTTAAAATTGGATATAAGCTATTTGTGAACTTTGTTCTGAAGGTACACAACACAGTGAGCTGGTTAGAGCGTCTGTCAATCCTGAAACTGGATCACTCTATCAGAGCGCAAAATATATTTATGCGAACAATGTGGAGAGTCAGAAGATAGCGTCATCTCTTAATTCTTCACCCTGCCCCAGAAAACTGCAAGAATGTAAATATTGTGCTCAAAACCACATGAAGAGAACCATAGAAACTCAGTAAAGTCTGGTTTAAATTTGCAGAATAATTTCTTCCATATTCGTGCCATTCATGGTTATTAAATAAGCAGTGCTGTGCAATCGTCTAAGCATCATTTCAAACATAGATGTTGACATATAGAACTCTACCAGAACCAATAATATTATCCAAAATATTCCACGCTTTATAAAATGTCTTTATAGATTTGAAGTTTAAAGTACATCTGAAGAATCATTCTGTTTTTAAACAAGTTTTTTCTTTAAACCTTTGTTTTGGAAAAGCCTCATACCATCTAATGCGACCCATCAAATAAAAAACATGCTTCAAAAATGTTCACACTGACAAACCAAACTAATTTTTAAAAAATCTTTTCACATGAGGGAAAACAAATTCTCTTGAAAAATTATCACATCAAGCATCTTCTAGTTTCGAAGCTTTTAAAAACAGAGTTTCTCTTTTTTAATGCCCCCTCTTTTCCTTCCGTGCATCCCCCCAGCACAGGGCACGATTTGCCCGTTAATTCTTCACAAGTCATCAGGACAGCAGCTCCCAAACCACAGCAGCTGCTGGCACAGCCCAAGGCTCTGCCACTGGGCAGGGACAAGCGTCCCACAACGCTCACAGCGCGCAGAAACGGGAGTGGTTCAGATTAACAACGTGCAGACTGAGCAGCGTCCATCTCCGAGTGAACTGTTCAAGGAAAAGTTCTTAATTCCTTTTATCCCAACACCTCCAGGTGTTTCTGCATGAAACTTTACAAGTAGTTATGCAGAAATAAATACGAGTAGGGTAAATGAAAAGTTGAGCACCTAATGGCATCAATGTATATGAAAGGAGAAGCCAAAACAAGCTAAGTGAAAAACGCTAGAGGAGTCGGATAAAAGCTGATCGAACAGGCAGAAAGAAAAGACTTGATTCTTATTAAGCCAAATTGCAACGCGTTCGAGACAAATCCTGCAGCGTGCTGTCCTTGTTTAGAGGACTAGCCCGAGGTTATTCCTGAAATTTAACAGAGAGCTTAACTCTGAGTTGCAAGTCAGAGGAATATTTGGCTCTACTGCCTCCAAATTCTTTGTTTATTTTTCTGTCTCAAATGTTTGGCAACCTCAATCCAAAGAATCTCTGGCATACTTTCTGCCACTTCCCAGGCAACATAAACACACACACACACACACACACACACACACACACACACACACACCCACACACACACAAAGAGTCAGCAAGTGAGTCCCTTTAACAACTTTCATTAAATCCTGACAAACAAGTAAAACACACAGTTTACTGCAGTGTAAATTCAATATAACCACCCCAAAAATAATTGGATGCCAAACTCCCGAATGACACATTATACACTTTCACACAGCACGGCAGCAGGGATGTACACAACTTCTGATGGAGAAATAAAACAGGCAAAGTTTGCATACAAATATACCCTAAAGTTGTCATTATCCACTTAACAAATGTAGTAACATATAAAGCTACAAATAATAACAATAAAACATATTAAAAGATAAGAAAAAGAGCTCTATATATGCTTCGGATCATATTTGGTTAAACAGCTTCGCACAAAAAAATCTCACATCAATAAAAGAAAATGTCACACGGTTAGAATCTTTTAATTATAGGGGGGAAACTCATTCATTTGTCAGTAAAGTCATAAATTCAAAAGTAATTTATTTGTTCTTTGCAGCACATTAATTAAATACTCAGGAAGCAACGTCATGTCAGCATCAATTTTCAGTCGTCCTGTTATATTTCTAATAAAAATAACCATAAAATATAGGCCTAAGGTTCAAATACGTTTTCTTTAATTAAAAATTCTAATTAGAAAATCTTCCAGATTATTAATTCATTCATTTGGTTTATTGATTCATAACAAGGTCCAGTGATTAAATCACTCCACATGACTGATTAATGAAAAATGAGTCATATATCTAAATATATTATATATTAATTAATTTGTTTAGAAGATATTCAAAGTAGCCATTTAGAAATGTTGTATTTATTAATGAAATTTTTAATCTGCAAGAACAACAATTATATATTAGAATAACAATGAAAACCTCAGTTACATTATGAAGGTAATACATCTATATAGGACAGATATTAATGTCACTCAGCATTACATTATAACCTATTTGATATAAATTTCAATTATAATTATCACTCTTCCTGTATTTTATTGAGGGGGAACTATCTAATGAAGCACAACAAATTAGTAATTTCAACTTTTTAAAAGATTTTATGTAGATCTGGTGCTACTAAAAATAAACCACGGCAGGAATTATAGAAAACTAAACCAAAACACTGAAAACGTTCAACAAAAACTACATTAAATTTATTTGATTTTGGGTACAGCCATTTCAACACAAACTTCCTCATTCAGCTTGAAAAATTAAGTAAAAGAAAGAAAAAAGAGTTTCTACACTTCTACAATAAACCACTAAGAAAGTTCAACTTGCTCGTTCATGCGCTTAGTTTTCTGCCTGACTCTGCACCTGTCCCATCTCCTGCAGCTCTGTGTTTCCACTCCGAGCGGACCTCAGTCGGAGCCCAGCCGGTCGATTGGTGGACCTGGAGGTGTGCGGAGTGGACTTACCGTACAGCTTGCTGGGAGTGCCCTCTCTGTCCGTGGCCTCAGAGGGCAGAAGCAGGGTCTCGTCGTTCAAATCGCTGTCTGGGGTGGCCGCTTTGTCGTCCGCCCGGAGTTCTGCCGCGCTCATGTCGCTGCGCAGGGAGAGCAGCGGCTTGCTCAGCTGCCCTGTAATCATCGGATCCTGATGGGAGCTGGGAGCGCAGGTGGGAAACAGGGAGGAGAGGGGGGGAAAAGAGAGAAAAAGCCCCTGGTTAGATTGCTTCAGTGTCTCACCCTCAGCAACTCCTTCTCTATGTCTCTACTCTCTCTCTCTCTCTCTCTACACCCCAGCTTCACCTTCCTATTGCTCACTCATCACTCTCCCTCTCTCTCCTGCTCCCTCCCCTCCTCGGCTCCCTCTTTTATCCGAGACTGGTGCTTCCCCGCTGATCCTGTCGGCTGCTGCCTGGTGAAGTGCTGTTACGGATCGCGTGGCTTTGCCATCGCGCCCTGCAGACCTAAAACGCCCATACATTCATCTCCCAGGGCTCACCGCTACCTGACATGTGCCTCGTCTTCGCCATAAGCAGAGATGGCAGCTATTTACAGTGAGGTGACAAATAAATTAATCTGGAAGTGTGTGAGCTAAAATTTATATCAATTACGTCAATTTTCACATGTTCAGGGGACATAAAGTTAAACTAAAGGTGACATCTTGCTCTGATGCACAAACCAGTATATACTTTAAGCAAGACATGAAGCCAATTATGTTCATTTTTGAACAAAAAGCATCAATCGGTCAAGTGGAAAACAATGTGATCCATTAATAACAAAAAAATAATAATCAGGGTACATTTAAAGTATTACAAACTTAATTTTAGAATCACTTCAAGAAAACATTCCAAAAAAAAACAACTTTTCCTACCTCGCCAAGCTCCAGAAGAAAACGTGAAAAACGAGGTTTCAGCAAGCTCAAAGCAAAGCCACCATGGAACAACCCGGCGGTCAGAATGTCCTTCCCACCCAACCAGGAGCCGCTTCTTCAACCTTTCTGTGTCTGAATTGCGACCACGCGTTCAAGCCGGAGGTAACTTCCAAAGAAAACCCCTGAAGATGTCACCTCCTCCCTTTTCCCTCTCCCTCCCTCTGTCTCTTCCCCCTTGTGTCTTCTGACTAGAAAGCTCCTCAGACAGCGTTCACCCCACCTCAGGCTCAGAGGCGCAGCACAACCACGGCCCTCTTTCTTATTTATGAATCAGCTCCAACCTAAATATGTCTAAGCACAGGACAGGTGACCAGCATATGTATATATATAAGCACAGAAAAAGGAGGAGGGTGAGGGTCTTATTTAATCCCCTCCTCATCCTTTGCGTGCATCAACAATCCCCTGCGTCAATCAGGGTAGTCGATGACTTGCTGCCCAGAGGGGCCTTTTTAATGTGCCCATCACGGCAATCTGCCCTTTCTGATATGACACATGATAATCTATGAAAATGTTAATCAATAGAAGTAGTTTAAGCTGTCATTAAAATCCGTGAGCCGACTGGTCAATACTCATATCCCTGGTAACAATGTCACTACTCATCAGGGCTTCATTTGCGGAGCACTTAAATGTGGGACGCTGCACATCGATGCGCCTCTCCGCCTGCCGCCGTAAACACATTTTCCCCTCTGTCTGAGCCTGGCCGCGCTCTGCATGCGTTCGGACCCACCCCCCGCCTCCCACCGCCCACCGCCTCTCCTTTGAGTTGCTTGATAGGTCCACTGGAGGGCAAAATTAATACCTAATTGAATCTTGCAGTCATCAAAATAATCAATAGTTTTTTATTATTTATTCTTCACAGTCTGTTGACTGTTTGAAAGCTCCGAGGGACAGCGGAGAGCACAGGCAGGCCCTGAAATTTCTACCGTTTCACAATGTAATTTTCACTGGGGCATGAGAGTTTGCAAGACCTATAAAAAATGAGAGCAGTGCTTTTTTGTCAGGAGGTGGAGGGGAAAGAATAAAGGAAAAATGGGAATCTTTGCCCCAGCAGCTACAATGAAAAATAGAATAAACAAGCTACTGACACTTCAGAGAAGGGCATGGTCCTTTCTGTCCATCCCTCCATCTTTTTCCCTTTCCCCTTTTCTTCTTATTTCATCATATCAGGAGTGTGGCGGTACCTCTCTAATGCTGGCATTTCTCTTCCTGACAGACTCCAAACAAGTGCTGGGAATGAGATCACAGCTCTAATCTTCCTCTGGCCTCTAAGGCTGCAGGATAACAGGGCAGCACATCTCTCACCATCTTACACAGCACATAATTACATCCAAAAGATGAGCTTCGCCTATTTGCAATCATGCCATCGAACTGGATGTGTGTTTTAAAAATTCAGGTGATGGGTTAACATTATTACCTTTGTAAAAAATACATAAAAAATAAACATCACAAGTTTTTTATAAAGGATTCCATCACTGGTTTCAATTAGTGATTGTGTAATATATTTAGGTATCAATTTTTAAAGTCATAGAGCCTCATAAAAGTATTCATACCCCTTAAACTTTTTTTTTTTTCATATTTTGTCACATTACAGCTGAAGTGATACACTAACAAAAAGTATTGCAAAACTGTGAAGTGGAGGGGAAATTATCTAAGGTTTTGCAGTTTTTCTATTGATAAATATCTGAAAAATCTGAAATTCGTCTGCGATATTTCCACAGCATGACTCAGCCACTACCATGGGAACCGTGACATATGATAAAGGCCCAAATTTCCCTTTTTCCACCAGTACCTTTTTGTGTAATTGTTTTACACTAGTAACGGTTACATGGTACCAATCCCCTTTTACGGAAACTACTTCACTGAGGTTACATGCGCACAGAGTTGGGCTGAAAACACAACATCAGAAGACTGCAGGTCACTGATTGGCTAAGGATTGGAGTCACCGGTTTAAAGTCTAAAGTTTAAATTACAAGAGTCATGCCCACCATTGGTAAAACTCAACAGTGACAACAGTGAAATATGTTGTGTTAACTGGTCGCATCGCAAGTTATCAAATTAAGTTTATCCAAGTGCATTTTTTAAGTTGTCATGTTATGCAAATGTAAATAAAGTAACTTAATTCGACTACAGGTAACAAATTAACAAATTGTTTTTAACCTGGAGCACCATTCTCTTTGCTTTATGGTAGAGTTGTGTTGTGTTTGTGTTGCATTACTTTTTGGAGTCCGGGGCCGTCCTGCTATGGCAACTCCACCCAGTGTTCAGTCGTAAAGGAAAACGACACATACGCTGAAAAAAATTATCTTTGAACCACCTTAAAAGGATTACTCAAATTTGTTACAGCTAATTTTATTAGTTTTGCTCAAGTTATAATTCTGATTTGAATAATTCTAATAAAAAACTAATAAAATTAGTTGTAACAAATTAGAGTCATTTTTTAAAGTTGGTTCAGAGTAGAGTTGTGTAGAACCACACTCAGTAGGTAGATGGCTACATTAATTAATAATTCTCTCTGAAATAGCTGGTAAAAAACACATTAGGGTTAAAAAAAAAAGGTTTTTCTTCCAAATTAAGTCCTGTCTCTCTTTTCAGGTAAAGAAATTAGCAACTTTATTGACAGCTTGATTATAGAGATGCAGTACATATAAAAACCTCCTTACAGTGTTTAATCACAGAAAGCTTTGAGATTCATCACAAACCTTAGAAGTCCAACTCATTATTGGATGGTCTGCTTTGTCAGTGCACATATCCTCATTTGTAAAGCTATTCCTGGCCTTTTCCCTTAATTTCTAACATCCTGCATGTTTGATGAAATACAAGTGCTTATTACTTTTGTTTGCAAAAGCTGTTCCTATTGCCAGTAGTGCCAAGGGTTCATACAATTTGGAGAAAAACTTCTTGCAGATTTTCTGCGTCTGCTCCAAAATCAGCTAGATTTGAAGGAACAAATTTTATTGACTGAGCTTAAAATAGTTACTAAACACTTTAAATAATCAAACATATAAATTGAACTATTTTATCTAAATTAGTCTTTCTATTGAACATGCCATTGGACTTGTTTTAGTTTTCCTTACCCTTTAGTTGTTTTTAGTAGTATGTTAATTTTTTTTATGGATGTTCTGACCTGAGCTGATTTTATTGTGCCCAGGACAACTTGTAAACAAAATTTTAAATCTCAATGGATATTTCCTGGTTAAATAAAGTAATAAAAAAACTGTCTTTGTAGGTTTGCAGTTGCACTTTCTTTGATTTCACAATTGATTGGCCATTGCTCAAAGCTTGGTATGGTGCCCTGCTTTAAACTTCTCCACAGTTTTATTCTTCTAAGCCTCATGACTCAAATGTCTCTACAAACCTGAGCCCCTCACTGCATAGCTGGATTTATACTGAGATCATATTACACACAAGCGGACTGTTAATTAGGTGTCTTTTGAAGGTAATTGGTTGTACATGATTTAATTGCACCCCACTCTTTTCCTGTTTTTATTTGAGAATAAACTGAAAACCACTTCTAATCTTTCTTCCACATCACAATTATGCACTATGCATTGCTAACCTACCACACACACACACAAAAAAACAATGTTTAAAATGTAAAACAGTTCATTGAGTATGACTGTTACTATGTCCCAATTAAACAATAATGGGGGACAAGGTCTGTCTCATTTCCTCTCTGTTGGATCAGGGTGGCCACAACGCTAGAACAGGTTGCAGGAACAAGAAAAAACACTCAACGCCCCCCTCTTCAAAACCTCACAGGCAGCAGAATCAGTAGTTAGTGGGGTCCTGAGAGTCATCAGATATCTCTGCTAAGTGCTGCTGGTCTTATCAACTTCCCCGAGCTGAAAGGAACTAAATGGGGACTTTTCATTTAAAACCAAACATGTAAAGAAAATACTTTTATAACTGTTCTAGACATAATCTGTTGTATTTAAAACTGCACAACTCCATTAATGAAAGAAAGCTATTTTTTTGCCTGATTATTTTTCAATGATGTTTTTTAAATCTTGCTGTGTGAGATCATAATATCTATAAAATTAAAATTAAACTGAAGATTTTGCAGTAAGACGTTAAAGTTATGAAGCTGAATTTAAGCAAAGTCTTTTGTTTTAATTATCATTTGATGGTTGAGCTGCTCTTAAACATGGAAATAATGAAAGTTTCTCCAATTCAGACAAACCTTCTATCCTCCTTTTTCAACAATTTTTTTTTTTTTTTGCTTAAGTGACTAAAATAATATAACACTCAGCAGGTGAAAAGATAATCCACTGCTTCTTGAGCCTTTATATGATGAGAACCAGCATAAAGCTGAAATTCACTCACAACTTAAAAGGATTTATAAACAGATGCACTCTTAATTTTCTGACTGTCATATTAGATATATTGTAACCTACTGCAACTTTTTGAGTGGTTGCATTTTTAATTTTTCATGAGCCACTTGCTCCTCTAGATCTTACTGTACATCAAGAGACCAGTAACTGGCAGGGCTAACTAATTACAGCTAAAACACAAATAATTAATATTTATGTTTTTATGGGGTTTTTTTTAAATCTTGTTTGCTGGAATGTGCTAATAATAAGCAGATGTACACTTTAATAGCTCTACCATGCATCCAATGACATAACAATATGGCATTAGTAAAATGCTTTAATTGCTGGAGTAGAAGTATTTTAAGTATTTTCATTATTTTTTTATCCACTTTTACGTGCAAGTAATTTAAAGCTCCAAAATTTTTTACGTGGGTCTCAAAAAGAGAAAATATATTGATGTTTTTTTCTTCTGAAGTCTCATCCTGCATGCAGTAACTCACCTGAAAATGTCAAAACAAGATAATGATGACAAATGAAAAAATCTGAAATGCATCTAAATAACTTAATTCTGGCTTTTTTTTTATGAAAGCAAACACAAATAATAACTAAAAATATGACAGCCCAATTATTTTATGTCTATGTGAATTCACTGCACTGAGTTAGATCCTGACGCCTAATGGGATTTGGTAGATGATAGTTTGTCTCCCCCTTAGGGTTATTAACCAAACTGTTTCTCTATATCCTGCTAAATTTGAATTGATCCTCGCACAGAGATTTACTACTGTCACTAAACTTCCTCATGCATGTGAATATACGACTATTCATTTCAGAAACTTAAACACAAAGATGCATCTTTTTAAAATATTGTTAAAATTAGTTGCTTCAATTTCTCTTTTTCCATTCTTAGATTAAACGTTAAATGTTGAAAATCCCCCCCAAAACTTTAGGTGATACTTTTGACTTTATTTTATTTTATTTTTTTAAGCTTGTTAATATGATCAACAGCTATGCCTCTCTCCCCCACTAAAGCTAAAACGCTCCCCAGTGGATAGTCGGTGGGGCCAGTGAAGGCTGAGGGCTATCAAAGCAGTGTATTAAAAGGAGCTCTTTGAAGCTTGTAAACCGCCGTGCCCAGCAGGTCCACAACAGATAGGCGCCTCTGATTGGTCAGGTGTGTGTGTGTGTTTTTGTGCTAGATCGATCCGTGGAGCTGACATTCTGGAGCATCAAAGCTTTCAGTCCACTAATATGACTCCTCCTATGTGGGCAAGGGTTGTTTTTTATTATTTTCCTTTTTTGTTTATCAGCTGCTTATGCCTTAGAGGGGCTAGTCTGTGATCATTATGAGTGAACAGTGTGCTTTCATGGTTTGGAGAAGGAATGAATACATATGAAATCAGGTGATACTTACTCACCAAATACTGAAAATAGTGATTAACGGGAAGAAAGTCGGACAATCAGAAGAAAACCATTAACCACTGGCAGCAGAGGGGCGACACCACAGAGATTCAAGCATAGCTGCTCCTCAAAGTCAGTTTCCCCCCCTCTCATTGCCTCTGGAGACCTGTGCCACATACACACTCATGAAAGGTGTGAAAATGTGATTTCCCAAAAAGGATCGGTAATTCTTCGTAAGGGTGGAAGCAGCAATCAATAAATCATTGCTAAGCAGATTGTACAGAAAAAAAAATATTCCCCCTCGGTATCAGTACATTAGGATTCTCCTGAGGATGGATGAGGCAAGACGGAGGTGTGAGACAATCTCAATAAAGAAGAGGCAAATCATACCTTTGGCATTCATCTGGACTACGGCTGTCAGCAGCGTGACAAAGGAGCCGCTCGAGTCGACCAATATCTGAAGGGTTCTTTCAACATCTTCCTCAGGAATGTCTGCAAATATGCATAAAGTAGCGTCAAGGAATATTACAACTTACATTTTAAAAAAATCTCTGAACTTGTTTGGACATTTGGACTCAATGAAGTTAATTTGACTTTGTGTCTTTGTGAAAATGTATGACAAAGTCAGGAAAGTTTTTGGGTGTTGAGGAAAGAAAATGAATGAACAAAACCCTTATATAGATCAGAAGTTGCTTTTTAGTAGTTTCTTGGAATTTCTACATCAATATATTTCACTCTAAGGTATTCAGAGTGTAATATTAAAATAAATTCAAAACATACCGTACACAAAATGTATCAAAAATGTCTCTGTAATAATAGATAGATTTTCTTATAATGAATAAGTGATTTTGAATTACAGGCAGTACCACAGCATGTTGCCGCCACCACCACCAAGCTTGATAGTATTTTTAGTTTTCACACTTTAAAGATAACTTCCTGGTCTACTTTCTTACTTCCATAGCATTTGTGAAAATTGCCTTTTAAACTGTATGACATGGGTAAATGTTGTGATATCTTTCCTCTTGTTTTTCACAATGTGCTAAGTATGTAAGTTATCAATTAATGAGTTAGTATAAAGTTTACTTACGCTGCGCCGCTGGCTCGTTGCTATTAAGGTGATAGTTTAAGTAGCTTGTCGAGTGTTTATATTTCAAAATAGAACCGCATAAAGTGCATTTTGCGTCCCATACCGAAATCCATCGACTTTTTCGCTTTCCTTTTTCTGGGGTGGTCCGCCATCTTTGTTTTTTGTATTAACTAGGTGGCTCCGCTTAAGCAACACCAGTGGCGCCGTCTTCTGGATGGCGACCACACTACAACTCTTTCAGTAACACTGAAAGCGGACATTTAGACCCTAACCCCAACCCTACTACAGAATTGGTCACTGACCAGGGAACCGTGATCCAAATTTACATGTAACTTTGAGATTAATGTGCACACTTCTCACCCTAACACATTCATATCTGGAACACATAACCCATCTCTTTCCTGAACAGTATGATGTGTGATTATATTGCTTATGAATGTCACATTAAGCTTCTGAGGACAACCGAGACATGTGGAAATTTTTCTTTATATATTTTTTTCTTCAAAATTGCCTCTATTCAGGCATATAGCAAATAGAAATAACTTAATCCCAACTGGGGAAAAACGTTTAATCTGATTTACCTAAACCAGTTAAATTTGCTAAAACTGAAAATAATTAAAGGGAGCAGCAACAAACAAAAAAGACAAATATTATGAGATTAAAATTATCAAGCTTTTTTTGTGTGTGTTAGTGAAATGAGGCATTATCTCACCAGTTACATAGCCATGCCTTTTTTGGAGCATTTTGAGATTGTTGAAACCATTATTGGTGTGCCATTCTTTGAAAAAAAAAAAAAAAAAAAAGAAGAAAAAAAAAAGTCCAAAACACTAAATACAAAACTTGCCTTATTTGAAAACATTAACACTATAGCTTCAAAAGCTTGGAGGTAAAAATAAACAACAATGGAAACGAAACGGAAAATCTCTTAGCCCCTACTAAATATTTGGTGCGTCATCCACAAATTTGCTGTAGTTATTATCGTTTCTCCAACGTAAGACTCCAATACCCATAAGACTTAGCGGTCTGAACTCAGTCATGTGATTTCACCGATGACCAAGAAGCTTCCTTCGACAACAAACATTATCGTGTTCTGCGGTATATTGAGTGCTTTCTTCACGAACCATTGTTTTCCCCTCTTAGCTAACATGTATCTAACGTTTTGAGATAAAATAACGATTTGACATAGCGCTATTTGTCATCATAATGGCGGAAGTGGAGGAGCAGGTAAGCTAACAGGCTAATTTTGATGCATTAATGTACAGTTTTATAATTTTATTACGGAGTTTATTCTGTTAAAATGGCAGGCTGACTTTTTAAGGAATGTTCAGTTTGCCATTTATTTAATTTGGAGTACGTAAGACGCATATCTGAAATGCTGTAGCTATGCTATTGCGAGATTTCTGTAATTCTCTCAAATTTAGACCAAAATCACAAATATTTATCATCTGATCTGACACTGAAAAGTTTTGTTTAAAGAAACTCTCTGTGTTTTTATTTTCCAGGAAAGGCAGCAGAGTGGGGAATTCACAGATGAATCTGAGGTAAAGCTCGTCATTACATCATTTTGTACTGATGCTTTCTTCCTCTTTCAAAAACTGAAGCAGGGGAAATGAGTGTTTGAGTAGTTTGGTATGAAGATAAGCTTATAGAGAGGGAAAAAAACAACACAAGGCAGAAATGTCATGCAGTTGCACCAGTATGTCAGCACAGAAATGCATCAACAACATATTGTTAACGTCAGAGGGGTGTGCATAGTTCTGTCAAGCCTGGATGATTTTTAACTTGTATAAAGCTCTGTGTCCGCTGAAAGGACTGTAATACATCAACACAGCTTGATCCCCGAAGGATCTTTGTCAGAGTTTGAGAGGTGTCAAACACTCATGAATTACAGATGGTTTTCCAGATCTTTCAACATTATGACTGAACTTTGGCATGTTACAGTACACCTGTGCTCCGGAGAATCACACATGGGCTAAATAAAACATGACTTCTACACGGCAGCCAGGGAGGAAGCTGATTTTTAAGTTTCTGCACGGGAAGCAGAGATAAAATAAATTATTAGAGGTCGGTTATGTACGTTTCTCTCAAGCAAGTCACAGTGAGCTAAAGAGAAGCATGGAAATCCATAAATTATGTGGAATATTTAATCCAATGTATGTTGCTGTTTCTACATAAAATATAAAAGCAACTTTAATAAATTCTCTTTTGAATGGAGCAATTATAAATTATAAACTGTGTGTAACAGAAACATTTTCCAGTGTCTTATCCACTTTAATGTCAGAGAGAAATTATTTTAGTTCATTTTCAAATTCTCCTTATTTTAAGTCTGACTGAAAATGTATTATATTCTGAAGAGCCATTTTGCTCTCAGGCCAGTCAAAAATAATTTTTGACCAGAGCCTCAAATGTCACATCCCCTTTTGAAAAGACATTTTATGAATTTTGATAAATAGCTACTTTAGGAAATGTGTTACTTATTTTCAACGAACAGCCATTTTATCGCTATTTATAGGATTTAAAATAAAAATAAACATAAAATTTTGCAACGAGAGGTTAATATTTTTTTTTCCTGTGCGATAGAGTTTATTTAAAGAAAAAGGAAATGTATAGATTTTTAATGGTTTCTATCTACTCTTAAGTATTTTATTATGAAATTAATATTTTTAGAGACCCTGTGATTGCTACTTGTAACTTTTACTTGTTTGCATTTTCTTGTGCATCATTGAGAAAGAACTACTTTTAGATATGGAATGTGATTTCTTCTTGAAATCACCTCATTTGAAGTGATTAACTCCCAAGCCAATTTAGAGTGCATTCACACCACCCCTGTTTAGTCCACTTTTTCCAAACCCTGGTTTGTTTGCCTAGAAAGTCTGGTTTGTTTGGGGAGGTATGCGTGCGCAATCAAACTATTATTTGGACCAAAAAAAGCAAACACTGCTCCTCCTCAAAACCTATATCTCCGTTAGATTGAAGTGAACTCTGGCGCAGTTTGCATATATTTGAATGCCAAGCAGGCCGGAGATTGCTCCAAAATCAGTAAGCGGACTGTAGTGCTGGGCATTCTGGGTAAATGCAGGCAAAAAAATCTTGTACATGTCTAGCGCTCCTGGGAGAAATGGTTTGTGGTCTTTTGCCAAAGACAAAAGGAAGATCCTACAGCCGCTAAAATCTGACTCCACTTTATTTTTGTTTAAATTTTGTGAAGAAGGAAGTTGTGCTCAGTGTCTTCTTCAGAGGTTTTGTTGTCGTTTTCTTCACTGGATCTTGTTGCAGCTCCACCACAGGTGGAGGGTGGGAAGAGCAGGTTTTCAAAGGGTTTGAATCGTTTGACATTGCAGTGTCAAAGTGAACCGCAACTGCTGAAAATGCAACAAATGTTGCAATTTTGGTTCCCAATTGAACCGAATCCACTGTCAGGTGTAAAAACACCCTTCATCCCCTTAAATGGTGATAGGTCAGCCTTTCAGACTGCATGATTTATTTTCTGCTGTAAAATTTTTACATTTAAATACAAAATGTTAAGGGTTTTGCAATGACCCTAATGACGACCAGAAGCCAAAATGAAATTTATTCCAGCTGTTGCTGGAGTCTTCACCTTACCAGGTTTTTGTCCTTCTCCTTGCACCTTTTTAGTCGGGTTGAGCCAGAAGCTTTTAGGTCTCTGCATCTTCTTATGAGAACTGTGGATTTGGGGTCACATCATTTCCGTTTTACATTGCGCTCGAAAGTATTACTTCTGAATCTATTTGCTGTCCAGACTTGCATGTTATGTTTAACACAGCTGGATGGTTAGCTACATGCCACATTATTTTCTTGATATTGAAGGAATTATCTCCTCAATCTGTGCCGAGTGTAATCCTTCTGTCCTGTTTTATGCTTCAGGTAGAACGTTATCCTTGACGTCGTCACATTGAACGGTTCAGCATGTCGTACTTAAACTGACAAGAGGCAAAAGAGCGGCGTAAACGATTACAACACAAAACCCAGTTCTTTAGTTGACAAAAACAAAAAGCAACTTACAAGAGATAGCAAAACTTTTAAAATGGGTATTTTCTCTGTGGGGATGAAGTTTGCCTTTGTTGTTTGATACGCCTTTGAAACCCGTGACAAATGCCCTCGCATCAGAAATCTCACAACCAGAATACACAGGAAATAGCCTAGATATGGCGTTGTTGAGTGGGGAAGGATTGTTTTTGAAAATAACATTTTTTCCACGCTATTGTCCCCCACCTCCACGCCAGAAGCACATAATGGCAGACAATGTTTTGAGTTGATGCACCCTCTGGGCAGCCACAGACTGTGCAGCATTGGTTATAAACCGAATTATGAGTAATATTCAAGCTGTGACCGGCCTCCAATGTGGACTTATGCTGGAAAGTGTAACACAGTAGAATACCTTAAGTTTGTCTTATGAAAACAATAAATGCATGTATTTCACTGGGGACGAGCAGTACCAAGAAAAGAGAGGTGATTCTTTTTCATAAAGCGTTTCATGCAAATTAAAGCAAAAGTAGATGTGTGCACACTGTCCCTTAAAAACCTATTGATTTAATACAGTGGTACTTGCTGCCGATTGCAGTGAAGGAACATGTTATTCTTTACTTTTGCAGATTTCTCATATGGTGAATAAAAATATCTGTGAAAAAGTAAAGAAAGTAACATGCTGTGTTAAATTCATTGCATTTTTTAATGATTTTGTCTTTGCGTGTTTTCTGTTGCATTTGTTTTTCTGTGTTTGTGTGGTAAGGAGTTTGCATCATTCATGTGTTTGCAGAGTGTTTTGCCGTTTGTTACGTGTTTGCACCTGTCAGCCACGGTGCTTTTTCCTGTTAAATGATAACATGGACTCTCCTTACATATTATATGTAGATTTTGTTAAAACAAAGACAACAAATTTTTCTGAAAATATATATTGTTTTTCTTTCTACTCTACTTGTACAGACACTAAAACTAAACTTTCCTGCCTTACATTTCTACCATCTCACTTATTTCATTGGCTACTAACTACTGTTTGACACTGTTGTCTTAAAAATGACAACCTGTTCATTAAAATAAGTAAATACAAGTCACCAAGACAGTTTAGAAATTATTTATAAGATGTTGATTGAGAAATGAATTGTAGAAATTAATTATTAACTTAATAGATGCATTTTTCACGTAAAAATTATAGATAACTTTTACTGCATTAGTGTTCTGAAACAAAAGCATTTAAAATCCAAACATGGTCTAATTCTATTTATGATAAAATCTGAACTCTGGATTCATTATATTGGTATTAAATGCTCATAGCTAGTTATTGGTAATACTTTCTTTAAAATGGCTACAAGTTTTACCAGTTGTGAGATGTAATGCAGTCTGCAGTAGTAAAATTAAACTTTAAATTTGGTGTTAAAAAAAAACTGAGTAAGACGGTCTGATTTAATATATATATATATTTATATATATTATTTGTCTTAAGTGAAGCTGAAAGGGTTAATCACTTATTTAGAGTAATTAGAAAAAAACCGTATGCAACCCAGTAATAACCAAGCAAGCGTGGTTATTTCTGTCACTATTATGCAATACCATACATTACCCTAAATATTTGGTGAAATCTGATTTGGCTCCATCATGCTGCGGGAATGGATTTATTCCAGGAAAGCTGATCTGAGCTGTTGTAGCTGAAAACAGGACAATTTTGGAAGAAACTCTTTTAGCGACTACATGAGAGTTGAGACTGGGGCGGAGAGTCACGTTTCCTCAGGACAGTGACCCTAAACATTAAGCCTGAGTTATGACAGAAGGGTTTAAATCGAAATGTGTGTTTTTATAGAATTCAAACTAAGTGGCGTTTTGGGTAGAACATACATATATAGACAAAGTGTTTTTTTTTTTTTTTATCTTAAGTGCAAACTGTATAATTTTTTTTCCAATTTTGGCTTAATTACTGCTTTCTGTATGTTTTTCTTTCTGAAAATTACCTTTTTCAGAGTGTGTATACTCAGGTTAATGATTAAATTAATTGACAATTATTTCAATAATCAGTTCATCACGATTAATCCGATTAATTGTTTCAGCCCTGCCTATACGTAATTATTTACCATTCCTGCTTAGTTTTCAAGTATGTATCTTCAAGCCCCGTTCCCTGCAGCATCTTCTGACTTACCTTTGTTTTCAACACAAAATACTAAATGGGGGGACACTTTGTATATTTCATCTCACTGCATGATGGACCATTTTCCAAGAAAGCTCTCAGAAGTTTTAGAGGTGACCCTGGAGTAATGCCTACCTCTTAAGAACATGTTTTGGTGAGAGCCCATCTCCTGTCTCCACCAGGAGGAGGACAGCGAGGAGGAGCCCAAGCTGAAGTACGAGAGGCTCTCCAACGGGGTGTCTGAAATCCTCCAGTCCGACGCAGCCAGCTGTATGACCGTCCACGACAAGGTGAGGGTGATAATCCACCGCCCACGAGGGTGTTTCAGCTTCAAGTCCATTCATCTCCGGGGGGGATTTTTTCTTTCTTTTTTTTTTCTGTTTACGCGCACATTTGAGAGATGCCATCTTCAAAGTTGGTTTTTGTCTCTTCTTGCTGGATCTGTTGAGGCAGGCCATTCTTTTCTCACCTAGCCTCCTTGCTTTGTCCCTCTCAGGGAGGTGCATCAGAAGGCACCGTTGTCTTTTCCTCTGCTTTTTTTTTCCCACTTCTTTCATATTTTTTGCTCCTCTTCTACTCTCTGCTGAATGTAGGATTTTTTTTTTCTTTCTTTCTTTTTAAGAGAGCCACTCTTGGCATGATGTTTAGCCGTCGTGGCACCACCAGCACACCCTCACGCCTGAGCAGAGCAAAAGTCAAGCCCAGTTACGTCTCCTCACCTGATGTTTTATTAACAATTGATTTTCTTTAATTATTTCTGCTTTGAGGATCCAGGCCTTTTTTTGTGTCTTCTACACTAAAGTTAGCCGCAAAGAAACACTGCGTTTGTTAAATCATAAATTGGATCCAACTGTTTTTTTGTTTTTTTTTCTTTGTAATTTTTGTGTTTTTCTACCTTTAGTTGTCCGGCTACATGTGTGGTCCCCATGACAACCCCCTACACCCTCCAAAGCCAGCGGCAGCACACGCCGCCTTATGTTGCCTCATATTTTAAGTGTCTGAATTGGAATTTCATTTGAACAATTCCCATCCTGATAAATCCCTTTAAAAGTCGCTCCGCCTCACAAAGCTGAACCTTTTATTTATTTATTTTTGGTTATTTTATTTGGGGAGATTGCAGGGGGCTCTGTCTGACATGCTCAGCTGTGCCTGTAAATATAAGCATTTCATTATAGACTGCACTGAAGCATGGTGGGCTCGCCGCACATCCACATGCTGCTCAGGAAGGGAGGGGGATTAGGAGACGGCATGCAGCAGGGGCCGGGCTGGAAGAACACACACTTAATCTAATGCTAGAAGCCCCCCGGTTTCTGTAATTTTTTTTGTCCCTGTGGACCCGCACGCACGCACGCACGCACGCACACACACACACACACACACACATCCGCAGCCGTATGGACACATGCGTTCCTGCTGAAGCCTTAAAACACAGAAACCAGTTGCTGCTCAGGAGGAGAAATGAGTCTATCCTGGAGAAGAAGGTGATTGGGTTGCAAGAGGAGCATGTAGAGTGCATTTATTATGCTTAAGCATTTTAATTTGAGGGGGGAAATGCCATTTCACACTGTCTGCTTTAATAAATAGGGCTTTTCCACTCCCTTCAATTTCACAGCTTTGCCTCCAAGCCCACCCAATCCCCACTATGACCACGTTCCAGGAAATATTTTTTATCCTTTCCCACAGCCAACTTTTTTTCTTCTTAAAATTGTTAAATATGTCCTTGTTTAACTCACTTTTTGTCTTTTTTTTTATCAGTTTCTTGCCCTAGGAACTCATTTCGGAAAGGTTTTCCTGCTGGACATTCAAGGAAATGCCACTCAGAAATATGACGTTGTGAGTATGAAGTTCTTAAATGTTTTGCCATGTTGTATTTTAGCAATAAACAATCATTGGAAGTGTTTGATCGCTGTGATGCCAATAAACATTTTTACATTGATTATTACAATCACAGATCATTTTTAGCATGCCCTTTTAACAAGTTTTATATAGTTTTATTATCTTTTGAGACAATGTAACAAAATAAACCTGACAGGAGTATGCGTAATTTTTAGTTCAACTGTAATCTAAAAACTTGTTCTTAATTTTTTATAGGCTGATCAAAGCGTCAACTGAGTTTTCATGAGTAATCCTTAACCAAGTCATTTGTAGGGAGGTACAGGGGCCCAAAATGGGAACAACCCATATCTGCCATCTGAGAAGTAAACCTGCTCATATCTACAATCCAAGACACAATCATAAAAGTTTATCTGGAACTGCCGCAAAGTTAAAAAAGGAAAAAATAAAATTTTGCAGGCACGCACTGCGAGTGAGAAGATGAGGGAATCTCAAAGCCTTGCTCTTGGAGCTATAAGCAGCAGTTAAAGTGACATTTAGGGTCACTGAGTCTCCGTAACAACAGCTGGTTTAAAGCTTTTGTACACCTTTTTACAGGGACGCCTTTAAATACTGGAGGGAGCTGCAAGTTCTTTTATATTCTTGCCTTGTATAAAGAGAAATAAATTCAGATCGTCTCGGTGACCTAAAAGCTAGACGGAAAAATTCTGCCCCGTTAAAGCTACTCCATTTGTAAAAATCTAATCACGGTTCATACAAAGCCTATTTTGTCAACATTTTTTGCTGCCATCACATTTACTTTCAACAGCTTTTGTCTTTAGTGTGAATTTATTTAACCGGGAAGTCGGACTGAAATCAGAAATCTCTTTTACAAAGAGCCAAAATAGCAGCTTATAATTTTATTCAGATTTTTGTTCATCTGAAACAGATGTGTTAAAGCAGAGGAACATCTACAACATGCAGCTTTGAGAAGCAGGGTTTGGGAAAAACGGAAGCGTTCCCAGTGCCTTTTAGTACTGCACAGTATTTCACAAATATATTATCATTGCAATTTTGATGCGTGCAATATTCACATGCCAAAGAACTTTCTGAAGTACATTAATAATATGTAATCCAAGTTTTATGAATTTGTATTTTATCTGTTCCTGAGAAGCCTGTGTGACACTTTAGCTCAATCACATTGGCTCTTTACGACTTTGACTAAGAAGAATCAAAATTAACTATTTTTACCTCATAAATGCAACAGATTAAATCCGTCGTCGGATGCAAATCCTGTAATGTTTTTGACCTGTTGGGTATCTTTCGCTGCCCTTGACGCCGACACTTCTCGTATATTTTTAGTGGATTAGATGCTAAAGCTGCTAAAGAGTCAGGAGAATTTGAGTTACTTCTAATCAGTGTCGTTATTATAATATTCAGCCATGCTGTCACAGTTAAGTGTTTTCCTGATGTATGTGTGATGGTTATGTGAAACATTTTTAAATGTGAGATCATTTAAGGTTTTTTCAGAATCAGGGTAGCTCCGATTCATAACTATATCTGTTTTCCAATGTTTCATATGGAGCAATTTGTTGAAGAGGCTGGTTAATTAATAATTCACCTCATAGCATTTCCCTTTGCTGTTCTAGTTAATTGTGTGGAGATGTGCTTCAAACACTTAGGACTTTGCCTAACTCTGTTACAGTTTACCAAATAAAACCCACATTTACCATAAAGCTTTCCAGAGATGGATGTCAGTCAGGGAAACAAATTATCAAAAGAAACAGAATAAAAATGTTTATGTTTAAACGTAAAAAAGAGAAAATGTCTTCTTTTATTGCTTTGACCTGTAGGAACCGTTCAAAGCATAATTTGAGTGCATAGACAGAAAGTATGTTGCTTATTGGTTTCAGGCCCGTTGTTATATCAGCTTTGAGCAAGAATGTAATTTGAAAATCAGTAATCAGGACTGAATTGATCAGCACAAAAGCATCTGTTTTATATTACAGTACCTGCACTCAGGCTTTAAACTGCTTCAAGTCTAGCTTGCTGCCAGATAGCCATCATTTCCTAGGAAACAAGGAAGCTGAAACCTCTGAGTTCAAGCTATTGGCTTTAAATATGAGTTTCTTATTTGATAATCGACACAATTTATCTTTTGAACACTTGGACTTGTTTTTGTAATCTAAAAGCATTATTAGCGAACAAATCCCCAAGTTCTTTCTTTTTACCTCAGCTTCTTTATATGCCGATTTCTTTATTTTTATGGTGATTAAAACCAGAAACATTTAGTTGGTTGAACTGAAATTTCACGACCTCTCGTAAATGCTATTTTGTGCCATCTACAGAGTTCAGTGAAGATCAACCAGATCAGCCTGGATGAAAGCGGGGAAAATGTGGGCATCTGCTCTGAGGACGGGAAGGTGAGATCCATCTGCCCATCAGTGCAGGCTGCAGATTCTTGGTCCCACAGCTTCTTTCCAATCAGTCATTTTCCATCTTTAAACTCCTCTTATCAGCCTCAAACTTTATGTTAATGATCTGAAAGTTTCGGAGACAATTCTAACACATTTAGAGCATTAACCTGAAGTTTTATCTCCGCGCAGATCTGCACGTAAATTTTTCTCGCAGCATTTTGAAGAGCAGTTTAAGGGATTGCACGCTGATGCGTTGAGCTGTCAGTCAGCCATCAGCCCTTCTTCCATGGGTGTCATCTCCATGTTCTTGCTGTTATCTTGTCTCTTTCCATCATTATCACTACCCTTCATGGATGCAGTCAAGATATGCTCTGCGATACGGCGCTGTCCCCCTACTTTCAGCAAAAACAAGATCTTGTCGCATAAAAAAAAAAAAAATGCAGCAGACAATTAAAGCTGATGCAACAGCAGTTGTTCACCACCAGTAATTCAGTTTGCTGTTAATCCTTTGAAATTTAACTTAATCCGTAATCATTAATGCGAAAAATTAGATGGTATCCAAGTTTTATAATATTCCTCCGTCTTGGGAGAAACCTGCTCAGATGGCCCTACTGTAGCAAACTGAAGCTGTGGTCAAGTCCAAGATTAGGACTTCTGTTCTAAAGCCTTCAGGGTTTAAAAAAAAATCAGCTTCTCCACTAATTGGTGACCCAGAGGAAGAGCAGGGCGCCAATCAAACTCTTTTCCGACCACTTTTTCCCCCGCTGGCCTTGGATAGTTGCAGAGACAGCAATTAAAGGAGAAGCGTTCAGTAATTCACCTCTGTGTTTGTGTTTCTGCTGGCTCATCTCTGTTCCAGGTTCAAGTGTTTGGCCTCTACACGAGAGAGGGCTTCCACGAGAGCTTCGACTGTCCTGTCAAAGTACGTTCCCCCCCCCGTCACCTTTGTAACTTCTTTTATCGTCTTGCAAAAGTATTCACACCCCAAGCTCCAAGCTTAGGGCTGGACGATGTGACTTAAAAATAAAATGTCAGATTTTTTCCATACCTGATCCAGTTTCCAATTTTAATTGTTTTTTGTTGTTGTATACATGTATTATTTTCTCTGTACTTTTTCAAAAAAAAACACACGACTTTGAGTTGATCAATCTTACAAAACGTTAATAATTATATTAAAGTTTGTGTTTGTAAAGCCTTAAGCTCAGAGGAAAAAGCAGTGAATGTTAGTGATGGTGAAATCTCTGCTTTTCATTTTGCAGGTTGTTGCTTTACACCCTCAGTTCAGCAGATCAAACTACAAGCAGTTTGTCACCGGGGGCAACAAGGTAGGTTTAAACCGTACTTTCCCCCTCCCACTAAGCGGTCATTACATACAGTTTTCAGCGTTTATAGAAATTTTTCTGCCGTAATAATTCCTTCCTGATTGCGTCCGGGTGAAACCGATTCCCATAAAAAAATTTAAAAAAAACTAAGTGACTTTGGCCCGGCTCGGAAGGCAGAACTCGGGCCTTTTGTCTAGTGTGAAAGGCTCTTACTTTTCTGTCTCTTTGCTGGAGTGCTCTCAGCACAGCCGCCCATTTTCACAAAGTGCTATTCTCTCTGCAGTGTTTCAAAAGCAACGCTTTGCGAGCACAGCAAATAGATGCTATTATAAAGAGGCTACATAGTCTTAGGGTTGTCTTTGGGAGACATGTATAGGGTGAGATGAATTTGAACATTAGATTTTGATTTCTTCCTCCTCAGAAAAAAAAAACATCTGCCTATTAAAAACGGATATAGTACAATAGAGCTTTGATCTCACGTCATAAATAAGGTGCGCTGACATTTACGCAGCAGTGTGAGGAAAACTTTCTCCGTAAAACTCCATTATTAGCGTTACTTTGCCATTTTCTTTCAATTGCTGCTGATTCCTCTCCCTTCCATGTTGTGAAGGCCTCCACAAGGTGCCTGTGATGAAAATCAATAAGCCTCAACGGGCGCCACATCCTGTCAAAGGAAATTCAATTTTGTCTCCCCAGTTCTTTTGTCGTATCATCTCTTTGTAGAGCAAATTGTTTATTAACATAGCCCAAATGCTGAATTAGAGTGAATTCTCCCTCTTCAGTAACAAATCTGCACCTCTTTTGGGCGGGGGCGGAGGGCTTTTTGTCCAACTTCATACAGTTTAGGATGCCGACAATGCGGAGACTGTGCAGAAGATGAATCCGACGTGAGGCTGTGAATTCCATCTGTAATGATAACACAGACGCTGATTTTTAAATATGCTTCATTCTGCACCTATCTCGTTGTCCCCAATAAATGGTGTGCAGCCAAAAGAAGCAGTCGGCATCATGATGAGAGATGTGAAATCATGCCTTTAATGCAACACATTTCCAGCACTGCCTTTATGGCTTCCACACGGTCTGCTTGCAAAATTTGTCGACCCATATGTGCGTCCAGAATGACTTCTTCCATCAGTGAACGTGAAGCTTGTCCTGCTTCACTGGAGTCAAATGAACAATCTGTCTTAATTTCCCTTGTGCCAAAATACTCTTAAGTGAAATTAAGTATGCACACAAAAAGGAAAAAGCAGGTTTTATGTCATTATGTACAGTTTGAATTGAATTTATGAGACTTCTGGTGGTACTTAACAGGCTGAGCTGCTGTTGCAATATGCTGTTAATCTACTGCCCTCTGTAGGTTCCGATGCATTACTGCGCTCTAGAGGTTGACGTCACAGTGCTGTATTCATACTACCTTGAACTTTTCCACTTTTGATAATACTGTTACTACAATTTTTTTTAATGTATTTTGAGATTTTATGTGATAGACCAAAACAAAGTGATACTTAATTCTGATATGTAAATAAGATGAAGCTTTTTTATAATTAAAAACACTCTTAATACCCAATTAATAAATTCAACTGCCTTAAAAACGCATAAAATTAGTAAGTAATGTCAGTGTCAGGGGTTGTGTTAACCAAATATTTTCTGTCTTTGCTCATTTTTTTTGAAACTGTGATGGAAATATCTGAACGCCTTCCATCATTTTGACAAATTATAATTCACACACTTGATCACTTGGTGCAGACACACAGGTGTTTTCCACTTTACAATCAATTTTACAAAAAAGATTCCCATGTGAGCAACATCCTCTGACCTGGTCACCATATTTGACGAATCTTGGTATATGTATCTATCAGCTTGAAGAGTTTTGGACAGGAGGCTTTTGAACACATCTGTGACCTCTACAGGTCACTGACCAGAATCGCTGCTCTGGGATTTCCTCCAGCTGAAGCGAGTGTTTGTGGGATCAGGAAACTCCTCGAGGTCTTGCTTAACTTCTGATAACTTCAGTTGGAGAAATGTTCCCCGATTTCAAAACTCTGGCTGAAGTGGCTCTTGTAATTCCAGTTTGCAGTGTGGCATCAGAGCTTAGATTCGGTCTCCAGATCAACATCGAAACAGCCGTCTGTCTGAAGCAAAAGTTCAAAACACTTTAACCTCTGCAGCAAGACACCTTGAGACGTCTGATGAAGCACAAGCAGATGCTTAACTCAGGTTCAAGCCGATGAGGAGGAAGTTGTGAGACTGTATGCTCAGGTCACAGCAAGAGAATAGTTCATAATTTTATTTCAATCGTTTCATGTCATTGTTTATGTGTAGTTATTGGAGCCACAGTCAATGGTTTTTGTCACAGTAGGAAAAAAGCGTTGCATGTATTTATCTGCTTGATGTGTGATGACACGATGTCGGTTGAATATGTCATTATTGTTTTAAAAAGTGACAGGTAAAAAAAGGATTGACAGAATTTTTTTTTTTTTTTTTTTTGGCCTCTGTCAGTCAAAATGACAAACCATTAAAAAGTCCAGTGCAACCTCTGGTCAGTGTGTTGCTGATTCTCAGGATAAATGTTTTGTGAAAGCCTCGGAGATTTGTTAGAGAACAATAAACAGCAGCAGGCCAGTAGTAAGATTCTAAGATCTCAAGCTTGGAAGAACAAACTTGATACTCCTCAATCAAGAGTACATGATAACTGCACACCTGCCAAAGGGTGGCTGTCCACAGTGACGGGCTTGGTTGAAAGAAACTCACAAGAAGTCCTGTTTGACACAAGCCATACAGGGGACCAACCAGACATGTTAGAAGAAGGCACTCTGGCGGGCAACATATGTTTCATATGTTCACAGGTTTGCAATATGATTAAAGGATGAAATAAAGTTTTGTTTTCCAGGCTGATTTGAACCTGGTAAATCCTGAAATCTGATCTGTGCGCAGAATTAAAAGGAAAATGTTAGTTTCAAAGAAATGGTCACTTAGAAGAGCTTTTCCTTTTGATATAGAAGGTGTATATTCATGCATTAAAATGTCCTAGTCAAAGTCCAGACCGAACTCTTTTGGCAGCACTGGAATATTGATGTTTATTTGTCCTCCTGGAATTGGTCCTTGTAACAAATGATGTCCTGTGTAGAACAGATAACATGTTACTTGCTATTTTATGTGGGTTAATCACATAAAATCTCATTAAAATCCAAAAACGATTTATTGTCAAAATGTGGAAAGGTTCGGGAGGTATGAATAGTTTTACAACCACCGTCCAGTAGACTCTGCACCTGCTTTTTCTCCTTTAAGTTGCTCCTGTATGAAAAAAACTGGCTGAATCGCTGGAAGACGCAGGTCCTGCATGAAGGAGAGGGAACGATCACCAACGTGAAGTGGAGAGCCAACCTGATAGCCTGGGCCAACAACTTGGTGAGCGACAGCTTCACCAACTTCAAGCCTCCAGGGATAACTGCATGGATGCTTATGTTGGAATTTTTTTTTCTTCCAGGGAGTAAAAATCTATGACTTTAGCACCAAGCAGCGGATCACCAACGTGCTGCGGGACAACGTGAGTCTGCGGCCCGACATGTACCCCTGCAGCCTGTGCTGGAAAGACGACACTACGCTCATCATCGGATGGGGAACCTCCATCAAGGTCTGCTTCTTGTTCGTTTCAGAACTCATTTCAGACTCTACCTGCCGCACGTTTAAGCGTCGTCTTGTTGTTTCTCGTCAGATTTGTGTGGTGAAAGAGCGAAAACCTACTGAAATGAGGGATCTGCCCAGTCGCTATGTGGAGATAGGTAAATGAACCATGACGCAGTTCGGCAAATATTATATCTGCTGATGTTTTACAGAGGTTCACCCAAACATTTCTCAGCAGTTCTGTGTGATTTAGAAATTTTCCTTTTTTTTTCTTCATAATGAACAAAATTAAAAGAGTACAGAAATTAGTGGAGGCATCCATGTCTGATTGTTTATGATTAATGTAATTAAACTAATGAAGGAAAATGTCAATTTCAGTGTCAAGAATACATTTATATTGAAATGTATTTATCACATCCATAAAGTACTTTTTATTTGTAATCGTGTAGCTTGGTGGTAATGAAAACGGCCCTTTTTATTTTGCCTCTACAAAAAGATATTTCTTTCTTTTTGTTTTCTTTTGTTGTAGTTTAGTTTTCAAAAAAAAAAAAAAAACATAACATTATTGTTTATTTCATTATTTTTGGTTCTGTGTAGATATAAAGTATCTATATCTTCAAATGATGTAATATTTATCCTTTATTGTTTTTGATCTTATTCTGTCAGTTGATCTTTCTAAAGGTAATAACAGCTAAGGTTTAGTATTAATCATTCGATGCAATCAAGGAAAAGTCATCAAAGAATTGAAATATGTAACATATCTCACCCTAAACCGCCTGATCTTGTTTTTATGCGACTCCTAACATTCGGCTCCTTGCAGTGTCTGCATTTGAGACGGAGTTCTTCATCTGTGGTTTGGCGCCGCTGGCGGATCAGCTCGTCACCCTGTTTTTTGTGCAGGACCCCACGAACCAGATGGTAAAGCTATCCCAAACGTGTGCATTAACAGAACGTAGAGAACAGAGAGGATTAGGAGGATAACCCGTTAACGTCTGCATGCAGGATGAAGAGGATCGTGCACGGCCTCGTCTCGACATCATCCAGGCTCTCCCCGAAAGCTGCGAGGAGATCTCCTCAGATGCTCTGAGTGTTCGCTTCTACCAGGACAACGAGTGCAGGGATTACCGCCTGGGTGAGAACATCAAACTCGCCCTGGGAGAAATGTCACCCTGCCTTCTTCTGCAGTCTGATTTTATTATACATCGACCACCAAATGTCAGCGGTAATTCTCTGCACGCAGAGCCATAAATGTATTTTCATTAACAGAGCATTCAGAGGGAGAGTCGCTCTTCTACATCATCAGTCCCAAAGACATCGTTGTGGCTAAAGAGCGAGACCAGGACGACCACATCGATTGGCTGCTGGCGAAGAAGAAATATGAGGTTTGTGTGGCTGAACTTTACCCGAAGGCTGCTAAAGGTTAAAGAGGAATGTCAAGAGTTTAATTCTGCATCCTTTGTCTGAGACAGGAGGCGCTGATGGCTGCGGAGATCAGCTTCAAAAACATCAAGAGGCACGACGTTCAGAGAATAGGGATGGCTTACATCAATCACTTGGTGGAGAACAGAGACTTTAACGCTGCTGCCAGGTCAGTACTGAGTTTGTCGCAGGTTTAGACTGGAAAATGCAAAAATATATTCTAAAGAGCAAAAATATATTCTAAAGAGCGAAATTTAGCCAGGTTTCGCCAGTTTAACCTGTCTGTCACTAGAGGACCCAAATTTGGGTCCTCTCGTGACAGGTTCCAGGGGTGTCAAACTCCAGTCCTCAAGGGCCGCTGTCCTGCAACTTTTAGATGTGCCTCTGCTGCACCACACCTGAAAATAATAATTAGGTCACTAGCAAGGCTCAGGAGAACCGATCTACACAGGGAGGAGGTAATTAAGCCATTTCATTCCACTGTTTTTTACCTGTGGCACATCTAAACACTGCAGGACAGCGGCCCTTGAGGACTGGAGTTTGACACCCCTGTCATTGTGAATGACAACCTGTGAACAACAGGTTAATCAATCTGAATCTAAATGTTTTTACTTAAAGAGAGTTAATTTGGGTATATAAACATTAAATTAGCAGATTCGTTTCATTGAAATGTCAAAGCTGTTCTTTTTCCAGGGTGGAATAATTATGCACATAAATCTTCACAGATTTTTAAAAACAAAAGTTGGATGCACACGTTTATCGTGTAAATATTACACACATAAGCTCAAATATATACATAAGCCACTGTAATTGCCGTTTTCTGATCGGATATTTGGCCCATTATCTGGGTAAAACTGGTAGACTAAACTTAAAATAATAACCTCATACAAATCAGCTAGACAGTGCTTCTCAGTTCCAGTCCTCACGTCCCCCTGCTCTGCATGTTTTAGATGTGCCTCTATTCCAGAACAGCTTATTCAGATGATTGCATGCCCATCAAGTGCTGCAGAAGCCTGTTAATCATCCACAGATTCAATCCAAGTGTGTGGCAGAAGGGAAACGCCTAAAACATGCAGGGCAGGGGGGCCTGAGGACCGAAATTGAGAAACACTGAGTTAGAACAAGGTCTGGGCCTTTGGGCCTGATTCACCAGGCAAACATCAAACCATCTAGCTTTTTTTTTTACATGGAGATTCCATTGAGGCTGGGCATTTTTCAGGCTGAATCTGTATATCACGACCTACAATATTTTCTGATTAATTGTTGTGGTTATGAAATGTTTTGCTTGCAGAAAATGCCAGAAGGTTCTTGGGAAAAACATGGAGTTGTGGGAGAATGAGGTGTACAGGTTTAAGAACATTGGACAGCTGAAGGTAGGACTGATTTATTTCAAACAAACCAGAATGTCTTTAAGTTGCTGTCATCTCCATGTTTAACCTCTCCTTTACCCTCAGGCCATCAGTCAGTATCTACCGAGAGGAGATCTGCGTCTCAGACCAGCCATTTATGAAATGATCTTGCACGACTTTCTAAAAACGGACTATGAGGTGCTTTGTCTTCTCTTAGGGTTATCTCATTGTAAAATGATGCGTTTCAGTGATCACTTACTTACTCTCTCTATTTCATCTTTCTTTCCTCAAAAAGGGTTTTGCCACACTGATCCGGGAATGGCCCGGAGAACTGTACAACAACATGGCCATAGTTCAGGCTGTCAATGATCACCTAAAGAAGGATCCCACCAACAACACGCTGCTCACCACGCTGGCCGAACTGTGAGTGACCCTAACACATCCACTATTTTAGACATTTAGCTAAAATTCTTAATACTGTTCCATTTGGGGTGCGATGCCACCTCAGGTACACTTACGACCAGCGCTACGACAGAGCCTTGGAAATCTACCTGAGGCTGAGGCACAAGGACGTCTATCAGCTGATCCACAGACACAACCTGTTCTCCTCCATCGAGGACAAGATTGTCCTCCTGATGGAGTTTGACAAAGAGGTGAGACGACAAAGCTGATGTCCAATCAGATCTCAAATATGTGCACATCAGCTGTTTTTTGTAACCTCTCCACTTTTATTTTAAGATGTGTCTTGTCCAACTTACCTTAAATATCTATATAAGTTGTGATAAGCTGCGTGAATTTGTTTGGACATATTTAAACTAAAACTTGGTTGAAACATTTCTTTTTGAATCCCTTAACTAAAGCCATTGTGTGCAGACAATTCTAAATAACGGTACTGAGCAAAGATATCAGCTAAGAGAAGGGTTTAAAAAAACATAACTTGTCCCATATTTCCTTCAGTTTTTATTACAACAGTGATATTACAAAAACGTTCTCCAAAAGCAATGTCAAGATGGCAGAATTTTGCAGGAGTTTCCCAAAAATGGTGGTTGTGCTCTGTGTGACTAAATTGTTACAGTACTTTGTGAGAGATGAATTTTATGGGTGATTGTCTAAAGTTGATTTAAGTATGAGTTTAAGGGAGTGCATGCTCATGCAACCAAATTATTGCAGCTTATTCACGTTTTTCCATCATCCAGCAAACTGATTTGTTTTCCTTTCAGGTGCAGGATACACGTCACGTTAGGAGTGGAAACTTATGAAATTTTTTATGTTGTAACTTTGTTATTTCTTAGAAACTTTGCATACAGTTCTGTTCACGTAATGTATAATCTTATGTTGCTAGAAAGCTGTTGATATGCTTCTCGACAACGAAGACAAGATATCTGTAAGTCCACTTGGCGATTTTGAATTCATCTATTCTTTACAGAAGTGCACCCTCTGCTGACGTATTCCTTATTTCTTCCAACAGATAGACAAGGTGGTGGTGGAGCTAGATGGAAGGCCTGAGCTGCTGCATGTGGTAAGTCGATTTTTAACTGTTGAAGTCTGAAGAATCAAACTTTTAATCGGACGGTAAATGTTTTGTTGCTCTTTCCCCGACCCAGTACCTCCATAAACTGTTCAAGCGGGATCACCACAAAGGCCAGAAGTACCACGAGAGGCAGATCGGTCTGTATGCAGAGTACGACCGACCAAACCTCCTACCTTTTCTGAGGGATAGCACCCACTGCCCTCTTGAAAAGGTGCGCCCTGCCCTGGAACATGTTAAAGTTAGTGAAGCTAGCAAAAAACAGTTCATAACCTCAACTTGTTTTGACTTTATTGCTCAGGCTCTTGAGATTTGTCAGCAGAGGAACTTTGTAGAGGAGACTGTCTTCCTGCTCAGTGAGTGCTGATGGATGACCATGTTTGTTGTTGGAAATGAGGAAACTAATCCGCTCTGTTGCTCGCAGGCAGGATGGGGAACTGTAGACGAGCCCTCCAGATGATCATGGAGGAGCAGGAGGACGTGGACAAAGCTATAGAGTTTGCTAAGGAGCAGGACGACGCAGAGCTGTGGGAGGATCTCATCTCTTACTCTATCGACAAGCCACGTAAGACGTCCCATCTCCACCGCTCTAAGTGAAGCTTTAACCAGCTTCTTGCCATCTCAACCGATGCATTTCTTCTCATGCTGTGTTTTTCATTTCCAGCTTTCATCACTGGCCTTCTCAATAACATCGGCACTCACGTGGATCCCATTCTGCTCATCAAACGCATAAAGGAGGGGATGGAGATCCCAAACCTGAGAGACTCGCTGGTGAAAATTCTCCATGACTACAACCTCCAGGTTTGTCCAGTTTTGCTTCACCTGATCTTCTTTGCAAAAAAGAATGAATGAAGGTTCAAACATTTTCTATGTTCCAATAATACACTTTATTATCTGATCCATTGCAAAGGTATTCAGACTTTTTCATATTTTATCATGTTGCCACCATAGACTCAATTTTATCAGGATTTATGTGGTGGACGACCACCAAGCACTGGATTGGTATATAAAAATCTAAATCCGCTTTGCTTTACAACGGGACTGGTGTGTTCAGGGTGATGTCCAGCATTTGGTTTCCTCTACATTTAGTATATAGACACAAATCTTTAGTTTTGCATCTCATCTGATCAGCTCTTTCGTTTTTTATTTGCTCCTTAAACACTAACATCTTTAAAAAGAACAACTAAAGAAAATTATTAAAAAATAAATAAAAGAACAGCTGTATCTACCTAAAATAGATGACATGTACATGGAATCTATTAACTAATAGGGGAGATTTCTCAAGGCAACACATAGCACTCCAATTTCTGCACAAGTATCAGAGAACATAAAACACACTGAAGTCTGGTTTTAACACGGAAAAAAATAAATAAATAAAAGCTCAAGACATTTGAATATTTTTGCAATCTTTATTTACTGTTCGTACAGCTTGTACAGTAAATATTTATATAAATTATTTTTATTAAAAATAAGTTCTATCCAGAAGGAGGTTTGCTTTGAGTTTATTTTTAATTAATCTATTCTGATTGATCCAAAACAGAAATTTCACAATTTATATTTCTTAATGTAATAATCTTTAAATCAGCTTTTTTTTTTTTTTTCACCTGTTTCCAAGATTCTTCTTCGGGAAGGATGCAAAAAGATTCTTGTGGCCGATTCGCTCTCCTTGCTCAAGAAGATGCATCGGACGCAGATGAGAGGAGTCAGGGTCGATGGTGGGTCTTTATACCGATGAAGTGGAGATGATGGACGTTAACCTAAACTCCTAAACATACCGTTTCTGTTTTGTTGTTTTAGAAGGGAACATCTGTGAGTCATGTCACAGCACCATATTACCCTCAGGTAACGGGACGCTGTTGCACCTGTATCCAGCTGTGCTAACATTGTTTGTCTAGCCTGGATTTCTGTCTGTGTTTCAGATATGGCCCAGCCGTTCAGTGTGGTGGTGTTTCACTGCAGACACATGTTTCACAAGGAGTGCTTACCATCTTCAGGAACTGTAGGTGGAATCTAATGAGTTTGCATTATATCATTGTTTTGTTTTGTTTTTTTCCATCTGTAACTTTCCTTTCTTCCCAGATTCCTGGGCTGCAGTTTTGTAACATCTGCAGTGCAAAGAGGCGAGGACCTGGAAGTGGGATACTTGAGATGAAAAAGTAACAGCTTAAGGCGCGTGCAACTAGTGATCCTGTTTGTCTCCTTTTCTTCTCGATGCATTGATCAATAAAAATCCCTTTTCCCTCAGTTGCTGTATATTTAACTGTAACAAGTGTAAAATGATGTGCTTTGTTCTGCCTCCCACTAATGTTATTTGCTAAAGAAGAATAAAATCATTGAAACTCTGTCTTCAGTTTGGATTGGATTGTTCTGCAGGTAACTAAATCCTGAGCAGGATAAAATGAACACAGACTGAAGAGTTTGTCTGAGCTGCAGAACAGCAAGGAGCAAATGTAGCTGTGTGTAACATTTATTTCTTTAATAAAAGTGATGGGAAAATATGCCATAAAATAGTTTCAGAATTTCTAGTACAAAGAAAAATAAACCTACTCTTTAATGTTTATTCAATAAGCAGAATGTGTGTGCAAACAAATGGACTCAATAACATTATTGGCTATTCAATGATCATGATATAAACTTCACGTTTTATATATTAAAATTTAACACTTTTTAAAATTTATTCTGAGTTCAGTCTGTTTTTGTCCATTTTTAAGGAATAAGTATGGATATATATTGAACCTGCAGAAACCAAACTGCAAGAAAGAGGGATGGAAAACAATACCTTACAAATATTAGGATTGTGAAAATTATGGTGGTAATTTTCACAAGCAACCGGAATTTAATTTCATTCAAAAATTTAAACCCGTATTGGGTGTCAAACCATCCAAGCTTCTTTGAAAAGTCATAATAGATGCTGTGCACACAAAGGGTCTCTAGATGAATACTGTGTTATTCAATTTCTCTACTTCTTCCTTCATGATTGAAATGGTCCTGATTTTCCCAAAATTTTCAATCAGAGCCTTCATGTTCACTTTCAAGATGAAATAATTGTTCTGACACCATGTCATGAAGTTGTCACCTGTTCTGTGCTCATCCTCTTGTTAGTCATACCAACCTCTTGGTGATAACTGGTAGGCAAGTTTCCCACATGGATAGGTAGCAGCAGGAAGCTGGAATTGAACCCACAACATTTGGATTGCATTAAATCTTACATTATTGGAGAGCCTGTTCATTCACTGCTGTTTAGCCATAGTGTACCTTCACCTCATTTCTGTAGTTTGTCTTATTGTTCACAAGGCCCCCGAAGTTGTATTCTCTTTAAGTTTGATATAGAGGTTGCTGCTGTTTTGCGGCGTGAACATCCTCTGAACACCTACAGGTTGCCCTTCTCAACTTCTATCTTTTAAGATTGGCTCCAGAAATGAAATACCTTGTTTTTACAGTGAAAGAAAAGCCATTTTCCAATACTATACTTCTCATGGGCACATATTTCTCAATGTTCTAAGATTTATTGCTATAAAGAAATAATGAATCAAACTTATTTTCTTTCATTGTGTGAAAGGGTTTTCATTAAATTTTTTTTGTGATGACGTTTTGGAATAGCTTTATTTTTTTCAGCTCTTACACAGTTGTAATTTTGCTTCTTTTAAAAGATAGACTTGACTCAATTTGTGCAAATCTTTCTTTTAACGCCACATTACCGAATAAATATTAAAACGGAGCTGGTTTGTTTTCTCCAAGAATCCTGAGATTTGGAGCGCGAGCAGGCAGAGAGTGTTACGTCACATCCGCCGACTCTCTCCGGAAGTACAGTTAATTTTTATTCACAGGGAGAGAAAAAAACACAGCTGTTGTTGAGAAAGAAAACATCAAAGTGAGTTTATCGGGTACGTGTGGTGGTTTTGCCTTGTTGGTGAGCTCGGTAAGCCTCAGTGGGAGCTGTGCTCAGTGTGTGGAGCTGCTGTTTTGTTCTAGTCTCGCTGCGCTCATTTTTCTGCGAGTTGGCAGCAGCTAGCTTTAGCTTCTAGCTATCCATAAGCTAACTGACCATTTCTGACTGCCTGCTCTGCTCTCACTGACAACTGCCTCCCTCCTCCGTTAGATTATCCCTTAGAGCATTTGTTAAAATGGGTAATATGTAGATTGTACGTCGTGTTACTTGCTAAGCAGTTACTTTAATTCCAATTTACCTGTTTGTGTCCACCATTAGCCTGCCTTGTTGCATGCATGATAAACATCAGCTGCAGATCTATGGTGTATTGCATGTTTGGCAATGAGTTTTTGCATGTTTATGTGTTTTTTAGCAGAAATAAAATTTAAAATGTAAAGAAACGAATAATTCAAAGTCGGTTTTTATCAATAACTGTAAGAGCAAGATGTATTAAGTAAACTGCTTGGAAAATAGTGTTTGCACGCTTATAGAAGTCCTTGTTTATCTTCTTTTTAAAATCTCAATTAAATTATGTATAATAGATTGTATTATCAGACAAAAATGACTAGTGAGTAAAAGACAGTTTTCAAATAATGATTCCATTTACTGAGGAAGAAAAGCTCATGTGCAAAAGAGTAGTGAATTCTTAACCCTATTAACTCTATTGGCAGGGTTATATTACTATAAGAATAGAGTATCTCTTCCACAGCAGCTAATCATATTTGAATCCAGACTTTGACTAGGCCATTCCAAAACCTCCATTTATATATATTTTTTTATTTCTTATTTCAAATCTTTCCACTTGCTGGTGTGCTTTGGTTCATTGCTGTTTTGCATAAACACAATGTTCTCAAGCTTAAGGTTCTCAAGATGATGGCTGGACATTCTCCTGAGTATTTTTTTGGTTTAGTAGAAGTGATTAAATCAGTTATGACTAGCCATCCAGGTGTTGTAGAATATGGATGTGGTGAAAGCATTTTTAGCCAGATATAATTTGACTCTTTATACTCTTTGGTCAGCAGTGGATTTTACCTCAGAATCTTCCCACATGCCAGTTTTGCCCTGTCTATATTTTTATTGTTGACTCATGAACATTTACCTTAACTGAGATATGTGAGATCTGCAGTGTTTCAGATGTTGTTCTGGGTTATTTTCTAACCTCTTGAATGAGTCGTTGATGCCTGCTGCTATTGTTTAAAGAACAGTATTATTTAAAGAACAGTCAAGAAACAGTTATTATGGGGTTTGGATTGTTGTCCTTTTTGACCACCTCCTATTGTCCATGTTTTAGTGTTTGGAAATGAACTACTGTTGCTGGAGGTGAAGCAGTTTCACATCATGATACAGCCGTTACCATGTTTGACAATAGCTAGTGCTACTGTGTGCTTATGTTAAAAAGTCTTGCTTTGAGACCTTTGAGACAAAAAATACTTCTTTTCATTGTGGTAAAAATGTCTTTGTGTGGTCTCAATTCACAGTTTAAAAATAGTTCAAATTTGACTCTCCAGCAAATGGAGCTGATGCAGATTAACAAGTTTTTATGACAAGATTTTCATTGATAAGTTTACGTATCCATAGTTGTAAACTTTTTATTTTATTAGTAGTTTTTTGTTATAATTGTAATTCTATAGTAAGTAGAGATAGACATCTAACACCTTTTTATTCAGATCAGATTTTGCACATCTGTTTGTTTAACTTGGCTTAACACAGTAGGGTTTGTAGAAAAAGTCTCATTTTTGTTGTTGAGACCAACAGGATATAAAACATTTGAACCAAAAAGGATAGAAATCTGTACATCTTTCTTTTATTGAAGTAAATGTCTGAGACCCTTTTTGGACCCCAGTAGTTATTTTTGTTACATATACCATGTTTAATTTATTACCATGCAGCTAAAAACATGGTGATTTTGGCCCACTGTTCAAAAAGTTTTGGCAGCACTGCCAGCATTTTATTTTATCTAATTGTAAAAGTTCTATACAGGAGGTTCAAACTTAACAAAGCAGGGTGTTCTAAATTGATGCTATCAAAACTCATTGATTAAGAAGGCTAAAATTAAGCTGAAAATGAACGGGCTGTGATTAAAAGTCAGCACAATCCCAGGAATCAAAGCAAAGATGAATTTACCTCTACCATGGTTAAATATCCAGCTAGAATGACATGAGCAGATGATTAATGACATTGATTCTCATTTGCGGCTGTTTTTAATTTCCAACACTGTAGTCCAAGCCTCATTGTGCTTTTCTATTTCTACAGAATGCCTGCCTCAAAGAGAGAATCGTCACCGCCTGAATCTCAGCCCAAGATGAGGAAGGTGGAAGAGGATGGAGATGATTTACAATCCAAAACTGAACCAACTAGCAAATCTCCCAACACAGGAACCCAACAAGCTAAGAAAAAAAGATCTTCTATGGAAGATGAAAATAATTCATTAACACAGAGTTCTCCTTCAAATGATTCCAGTCCAACCCCCTCAGACCCACCTCTTAAAAAAGCCAAGCTTCAAACAGCCACAAGTGCCTCATGTGGAGAAACTCCCTCACTGCAAGCTAACTCCAAAGGTTCCCTGAAGCGGACTGCCTCAGCAGAATCTGATGAGGAGCTGAGCAGCGACACGTGTAAGGTGGACTTGTTCAGAGAGCGGGATGATGAAGACAAGGCCCGCTGCATCAAAAAATATTCCAACAAAGTCAAAGCTAAACGCAAAGCAGAGGAGGGTACGTCTGATCCACCGGACACGAGTCACGATTCGTCACCTGCATCATCCGATTCTGTACAGATCGAGCACAACTATGGTAGAAACTCGGATTCAACATCTTCTCAAAGCTTATCAGATACTGATCAGCAAGAAACTTCAGTTGATGCATCGAATCTGATGTTGTCTGAAACGGGAACGGTTGACTCTACAGCTGAAAAAATACAACTTTTGGAGTTTGAAAACCAAGAAAACAAAACATCTTCAAGAGAAAATGTACTTTTTTCCTCTTCTCAGGGTGAGGAAACGATAGATAAAGTTGGGTCCACTGAAATCCTAAAGGGCATAGATAATGAAACACTATCATCGTCAGAGGAAACACTATGTTCAGTTCCCGAAGATGTGAATACTAGCTGTGGAGGTGAAGGTCGCTCTCCATTGAGCCATCAGTCTCCTGAAGAAAATCAGTGCAATCTAATATGTGAAACCACAAGGGAAGAGCAGAAGGAACCTGAAACAAGAGGAGGCCTGAGTTTTGGAAAGATACACAAAGTGTCATTGGACGAAACAAATTCCCCTCCAGTGATGGAAAACTGTAAACAAGAAACCCAGGCTGAGAGAACAGTAACAAAAGCAGAGCCCTTAACACCTTTGAAAGAAGAGTCAAATCCTGAAGAGAGACACCATACGGCTCTGGGAACAGACGGTGACTTGTGTGAGGATTTGAACAAAACACACAAAAACTCTGAGGAAAGACTTAAAGAAAGCAGCAGAAAAAGGGTTGACTCACAGCCTCCTTATACTGGTGCCAGCTCTGATCTTCCTGCAGATGAACAGAATCATAGCTTGATTTGTGACACTCAGTCTTATTGTCGGGAGATTTACGATAAAAATCAAACAGCTGACCTTTCTGAAGATATCATCCTTCCACTGAATCACATAATTCAAGACAACGTGACCAAAGTAGAATCTTCAAACGTAGACAAAGAGACTGTTACGATCATTCAATCTGCTGCTGTACCAAAGAGTCAAGATAAAGAGGATTTACTGGCTTCACATCCAAGTGTTATGGTCGATTTACAAATCTGGGAATCTACTGCCAACCCATCCACAGATTTTCAAAAGCAGGAAAATGTTGGAATCATGGCAAGCAAAGAGACTGTGAGCGAAGCAGAGAAACAAAATATAACAAAAATACAGATAGGAATTACATCAGAGATCATAAATCCCAGTACTCCCGTGGAAATGCAAAAGCAGGAATTCCATGAGGACAGGGAACCTCCTACAGTTTTATCTACACAGAGCCGTGATCATGTTACAATCGATAAATGTGAAAAGATTAATACTGTTGAATGCTCTGGAAAATTTCAGGGTCAAAGTGGGATGGAAACACAGCCTGTTGCACCGTTTAAGCTTTTAGAGCATGAACCGGAAATACAAATGCAGGAGAACCAAGTCAGTGAATCTACCACTGTAGAAAAAGATCCAAAGTCTCCAGAATGTTTTGCTACAACGGGTGAAACTCTAACAGAAGTGGACATGCAGACCTCCAATATATCCAACGAGATGAAACAGCTGGTCAGTGAATGCACCACTGGCATATCTGATAAAGCTCACAAAGATCTGGAGAGTGCAAATAATGCTACTGAGACTCACAAGGAAGTAAACAAAGAAAATAAGGTCATGTCAGAGGCCGTGTCAAATATTGCTCCTATAGAAGAAACCGAAATCCAGCGGTCTAATGAACCCAGTGATAGACCTAACACAGCAAATAAAGGTCTGGAGAATGCAAATGGCTCTTCTCAGAGTCAAATAAATGTTGAAGAAGCTGCAGACTCCAAGGATGAGGTCTGTAATATTGCGAAAGTTGAAGAAATGCAAAGCCAGTTGTTCACTGAACCCATAACTGAGGTACCTGAAGAAGTTTGCAGAGGTCAGGATGGTTCCTGTATTGCTCAGGCTCAAATCACCATTAATGACCTGTCTGCAGCAACATCTGAGGAGGTCTCAAGTATTACTCTTATAGAAGAAATGCAAACACAGGCAATCAGGGAATCTACTACAGAGATACCTGAAGAAATTCAAAAAGATCCAGTTAGTCTAAAGTTGGCCTTTCAGACTCAAATCCATGTCACACCTGAGGAAGTTTCTAACACTGCATCTATTCAAGAAATGCAAAACCAGATGGTCAGTGAACCTAGCATTAGTGACAAAGCTCATGAAAATCAGGAAAATACTGGGATCACTGTAAATGCTGCTGCTGCTGAGAGTCAAGGAGAAGAAAATTCAGATGTTGTAGCTATTTCCATTACTCAGATGGTTACACCAACAGACATTTCCAATGTTGCACAGACTCCAATTGAAGTTGATGTTGCATCAGAAGATCTTTGTAACATGGCACCTGTAGAAGAAATCCAAACCCAAGCGGTTGGTAAACCCATGATTGACATATCCAGTGAATGTCAGCTAGAAACTGCGGGAGAGACTGTTTCTTTATCACCAGAAGTGTTGCAAAGCCAACCGGTAAATGAACATGTTATTGACACGGGCAACGAGGTGCAGGAAGATCCAGAGCATGCAAGTTCTGCTCCTCAGACTCCAATTGAAATTGATGTCACAGAAGGGCTTTCGAACATGGCACCTGCAGAAGAAATGCAAACTGAGATCGTTAGTAAATCCCCCTTTGATGTATCTGATGAACATCTGGAAAATGCACATTCTAGAAGCAGTGAAGATGTTGCATGCATTTCTGCTGAGACTCAATTAGAAGCTGCCTCATCACCAGAGGGTTTGCAACAGCAACTGATGAGTGAATCTACCACTGACATTTGCAGCAAGGTGCAGGAACATCTGGAAGTTACAAGCTTTGCTTCTCCGACTCTAATTGAAGTGAATAAATCTGAGAATGTCTCTAACATTGCACCTGTAGAAGGAATGCAAACCCAGATGGTCAGTAAGTGCACTATTGAAATACAGGATGAAGCTCTTACAAATCTGGAAAATGCTAATTCTACAACCAGGGACGATGTATGCGTTTCTGTTGTTGGTCAAAAACAAGCTGATGGAGGAATTATAGGCACATCGGTGGAGGTCTCTGTAACTGCATCTGTAGGAGAAATGCAAACTCAGCTGGTCATTGAATCTACCAATGACATACCTGATGATTACCAGAGGAATAGTGTTCAATGTGTTCATGTTGATCAGAGTGGACTGCAAGCTGACGGAGAAATTCCTGCCACATCACAGATGCAATCCAACGATCCTCCAATAGATGACACGCAAACCCAGCTAGTCAGTGAACCTAACATACCCAACAAAACACAGAAAGACCTGGAGAAAGAAACCTGGGCAACTTGGACTCCAACAGAAGTTGTTGCAGAGGCTGTAGACATGCAAACACAGCTGGTCATTGACCCTACCACTGACATACCAAAGGAAGTACAGATAGATTTTGAAAATGCAAATTCTGTAGCTCAGACTCAAGTAGAAGTTGGTCCCACATTAAAATTCTCAACTGTTGGATCTTTTGAGAAAATGCAAACCCATCTTGTCAGCGAACCCAATGTTGGCACACCAGATAAAGGTCATGACATTCATAAAACTTCAAGTCACCAGAGCAGCTTAGATATTACATGTGCTCCTGATGCTGCTCAGAGTCAAGTAGAACCTGATAAAGAAGTTGTAGCCACATCCCAGGAGGTCTCTAACTTTCCTCCAATGCAAGAAATGGAAACACAAACAGTTTCTGAACCTATTACTGAGATACCCAGCGATGCACAGAAGAATATAAATGGTGCTGCTCTTCTGGTAGTGGCTGCAGGCTCACCCAAGGAGGTCTGTAACATTGCCCATACAGAAGAAATGCAAAGCCCAAATGTCAGTGAGCCTAATCCAGACATATCAGCTGAGCCTCTAGTTGAAAACTACAACAAGGTGAATGTGGAAATTGTGACTGTAACACAGTTAAAAATGGAAGTGGACACAGCAGTAACAAAAGGGAGTCCAGTTTCACCCTCTTCACTGCATAGAAATAAAAATCAAACAGAACTTGACATGGAGACATCAGAGAAGAGTTTCAACATTGGTTCTGTGGTTGAAGCACATAGGCAGGAAAATCTCAATGTAAGTGAACAAACAGCAGGAGATAACTTTGATGAAGTTCATGATGATGTGATGATAGACAACAAAAGTGTGAACAAAACCAGCTGTAAAGAATGTGTGACTGTAGAAGATAATCCAATACAATCTGAAATGCAATACACATCAGTATCAGAGGATTTTACAGCCACATCATTAATGGAAATGCAGAAAGAGGAAAGTCGAGATGAAACTGACGTTTTGAGTGCAAACTATCCAACTGTGGAAATGCAAAACCAAATGAGTCAGGATGTTGAGAAAAATGGAGATTCTATGACTGTAACTGTTGCAGAGAATAAAATGGAAACTCACTCTGACTCTGAAGTAAAGAGCTTTGCTTCATATTCTACTACTGAAACACAAATCCACCAGATCTTTGATGGAACTCAGTCTGCAAGTGACACAAATGAGGGCACTGAAGAAGAGACCAAGGCAGTGGAAGAATTTGTTGGCGTAGGTGAGAATAAAATCGAAGTGATTAGGATACAGCCTGTTGAGGAAATTTCTCAACCAACAATGGTGGTAGAAACAAAATCTCAGAAGAGCCTTGATGCAAGTCAACCTACTGAAGACTCAAACATGAGCATTGAAAATGAGAAAGAGACTTTCAAAGAACCCCTTGTTATTGCTGGGAATCTAATCGAAATAGAAATGCAAACACCCAAGCCTCTGGAGGAGATTTCTCAACCAACGGCTAACATGCTAACACAAAAAGCTCAACAGGACCTCACATTCTCTTTTTCACCAGCTCCTCCTGAAACACACAACCAGGTGAGCATTAAAGTAGCCGAGCCTGTAAGAGAGGCTAAAGCTGTCGAAAAATGCACTGGTATTTATGAGAACACAATGGAAATACAAGCAGTACCTCTTGAAGCGATTTCTCAACAAACATCTCAAAGACAAACTGACGCCCAGAACAGTCTTGTGAAGGAGACTGTAAGAAATATATCTAAAAAGTCCCCAGAAAGTTTTCCCATGATGGAGAGTGATGAAAATGAAAATCAGATTTCTGAAGAATGTGTCACTGTTGCCAAGAGTCCAAATGAAATGAAAATTCAAACAACAACAATAATAATGCAGGAAATCTGTCATGGAAATGATAAAGAGGATGTCAGAGAATGCCTTAGAAGTTCTGATCTTTCAGAAGAGGTAGAAATGCAGAGAACAGAGGGATCGGATATTTCCCAACCAACATTTACAGAACAAAAACATAACCAGAGAGGTCAGGAGGTTACTGAACTCACTGCAGACACCCAAATTTCAGCTTCATTGCTACAACCTGAAACACAGATACAGAGACTTGATCTTTGTATGGAAAATGTTAACCAGGCTGACAGAAAAAGTCAGAGTATTACAAAAGAAATGGAAATAAAGAAATCAGAGTTGCCTGAAGGGATCTCTCACCCGTCATTTATGGAAGAAATCCAAAGTCAGAGAGATGAGGTCAGCGAACTCCCAGCAGACCCTCAAGCAGAAAAAGACTCTCCCCCTGCTGGGACAGCATTAAACTTTATCTCTGTTAATGCTCAAGTTGTCAGACATTCTGTAACAGACATAAATGCATCAGAAACACCTACTGAGATTTATTTTGAGAAATCTGTTGTTCACCATCAACAGCAAAGAGGCAAGGAGGTTGCTGAAGAGTATGGAAATGAAAACGAGGTCACCTCTTTACGTGAGAATGTTCTGGAGACTGAAACTAAAATGGAAACGTCTGCAGAGATGGACAAGATTTCTTCTCTCGAAACTGCAGCAGAACACCACAACCATCTGGCAAAAGAAATCAACGAACACAGCACACACATATCAGACAAAGAACCACTTCCTGTTCCTAACTTTGAAGTTACCAGGAAGACAGAGCCTGTTGCTGAGGATATAAGAACAACAACCTCATTAGAAGACAACATAAGAAGACAACTAATTGATGAAATCAGTGTTGACAGGCCTGTTGGTAATCTTCAAGAAGCTGATGGGAGCAAAGTAGTTGAGTTGGTTTGTACCCAACAAGATGAGTATGGTGGTGTTCAGGCATCAGAAGATGAGATTAGGACAGCTAATGAAACAGAGGTCCATTTTGATGAAAACCAGGTAGTTTACGAACCGATTAGTAGTCCAGAGAGCAACAGTGGTGGTGAAATTTATACAAAAATTGAGCTGGGTGGTAGCATTTCTGTTCTGGACATACAGAACACAGAAATCCCCCTCACTGTGGGTGATGGAGCAAACTTTTCAGTCAGTGATGTCAAATTAGGAATTGCTCACCCTCAGCAAGAGGACAAAGAAGAAATTACTGTTCCAAACAGCCAGGGTTTGGAGGAAATGGAGGTTCAAACTTCTGGGAAGGTACAAGGTCCCACACATGCCCAGTTGGAGCAGAGTAACACAACAGCAAACATTTTAAGCGTTGACATCAGTGCTACAGATGGCCAGTCAGATGACGCTGCAGAAAAAAGTGAAAGAAGTGCCATTTCAGAGTGCACTGGTGCAGTGGAGTTTCCCAAGCAGGTACAAGAAAATGCTACACTTCAGGACACTCAAACCCACAGTGAAGTCGAAATAACAGATGGTGCATCTGAAGAGTATGTGATCCTGGAACCAGTTTTGGAGAGTGAAATTCACATGGATATCTTGACTCGGGCTGCAGCTGAATCGGGATTGTCAAACCCTCCCTTGGATGGCGGATTGCTGGGTGAAGAGCCAAATCAAAGTATTTTAAATGGCTCCCAGAAGATGGGGATACATGAAGCAACTGACAAGGTTAAAGATGCTTCTGAAGCCAGCACAGAGGAAGTTTTACCTCTTGATGTTCCTCACAGTGCTCAAAATTCCGAAGACCATACCACTACTGATAGTGTGGATGCAGAAATGTCAAACGCTGATACTCAGCCCTCCACTGAAGATAGTAATATAGCAATAATGGAGAACGCTGACCGTAACTTGGAGCTACAAGAAGTACAGATTCTCCAGGATATTGAGATTGGTCGAGAGATTGTTGTGGCAGAGGAGGATGAGGAAGACGATGATATTAAAATAATAAAGCCATCCAAACCAACTTCTGAAGACCCTCCAAACTCCGAAGAGAAGGTAGTAAATAAAAATAAAGACGTAATTAGCAGTACTTTGAAGGAAAAAACTGAAGATGATAAAAAGGTACCAGAGGTGGAAAAACCTAAGAAACAAGAAATGAATACACAAGCAAGAACCAAAGCTCGTCTTGCAGCATTGGCCGAACAAAAGGCTGCAGAGTCAAAGAGAGCGGCACAACGACAGCAACTCAACCTCCTAGCGCTCTGTCAAGAAATTGCAGAGGACATTGCCACCGACAGCATGTTGTTGAAGAGGATAGAGGAAGAAAAACAAGCAGCAGTAGCAGCAGTAGCAGCAGCTGCCAAAGCTGAAGCCAGCAAGAGGGAACAACCAGCAGTTACCACACAAGATGCTGAGCCGGATAATGTTGCAAGCCCTGCTGGACCAGAAGGGAACTCCGCTTCGTTGGCCCCTGCTCTTGAGTCGTCTGCTGTCCAACCCTCTACTGCAGATTCGGCTGAACCCAAACCAGCCGCAGAGCCTCAGAAAAGACGTTTCTTTATATCGCAGATTTCAGTGCCACTGAAAGCCCATGAAAAGAAGAAGCTGACCCGATATCAGAGACTCAGGCAGGTTGAGCTGCAAAGGGAGAAAATGTCTTGGGCACGTGTGAAGAAACTAAAATCTGATCAAGCAAATCAGATGTTTTCAGACATTGACTGGCAAGCGCCTTTTTCTGGCAGTTTTTTAATGAGTCCCATAACTACTCCTCCTCCATCAGCAATGAGTCCATCAACAACATCCCCTGCAAGCCCTGCCCCTGCCAATAAACCTGCTCCACCACAACCAGAGTCCCCTAAGGCTGAGCCAACTGCAACGGAACCGACTAAAACAGAAAATTCTCAAACTCAGCCCCCTAAACCAGAAACTACCAGAACTGAGCTTTCTAAGAAAGAAACAGCCAAAGTTCAGCCAGTAAAAGCTGAAACTACCAAACCGGAACCGCCTGTTGTTGAGGTTCGTAGAAGCACGAGGCAAAGCAGGGCTCAGGCATCACAACCTGCTGCAGCCGCTCCAGGGCCTGCTCCGAAAGTGACCCGGTCTGCAGCCAAGAGGACTCTGCCAGCAGTTCCTCCTCCTATGCCCAACGGACTTAAAGCTCAAAAACTGAAGCCTGTAGAGTACACGCCGTACAAACCCAGACCCAAGTACTCCCCAGATGACTTTGAATTGGATGATGACGACATGTTGCTAGTTGCTCCAAAAAAGCCAAATCTACCCACACAACCGCCTCGCCCCGCCATCCCTACTCAGCGTCCCACACCTTCATTAAAACCAACTGGTTCACCACAACTACCTAACCAGGCAAAACTGAAAGTTCAGAGCACACCTGGACAGATTTCAGCTCAGTCAAAGTCCACCACTGCAGCTCAGCCTCAGATAAAGCCAACACAAATCAAGCCTACCATTCCAACCCCTCAGTCAAAGCCCACATCTGCAGCTTCTTCAAAACCAATTTCTTCTAAACCCAACTTGGCTCCAGTTCAACCCAAGCCCGCCACTACTACCCCTCCTTTGTCAAAAACAACTGGTGTAAATGTAACACTGCCGAAGCAGCCAGCTCCAACAGAAGATAAGCCACCTCAATCAAAACCTTCAGTGACTGAAGCTATTGTAGCTTCAGTACCTCAGAAACCTGAAAATCCCCCATCCCAGGAGAATAAGAAACCCAAGGTAATTCCAGATTGATTTTTTTTTTAAGTATTAGCACCAGCATTATGAACGTGCTATGACCGACGCTTTTCTTTTTTGTACACAGGGTACATCTGGTTCATCTTCACTAGCTTCTGCCTCTTCCGTTACACCTGAGGACAGTACAAACATCTCTGACACAACAAAGTGTGAAGAAATATCTGCTGGTTCGTTGTTGCTGTTGTCATCTCAATTCAATGCAGGACAAATCTGCTACTTTTGCTTTCAGCCTTCTAAACTTCTCTGTCTTAACATGAACCATGTTTCCATTTTAGAATCCATTTCTTGTCCAGCAGTTACTACGGCTGTTCTGTCTCCAGGGAGTAACACAGATTTAGCTTTGACAGAGGAGAAGACATCAGAGAAGCCCTACCAGCAGTAAGAAGATTCATTTTGGTTGTTCACTGTCTAGCGCTCCTCCTCCCCTCTGCCACACTCTCTATCTGTTTGTCCAGTGTACCCCATCTATTCATCTTTTTGTTCATATGTCCATAACCCATTTATTTGTTCGTCCATCCGTTTTGTTTACCCATACTATGTTCTTCCATCCGTTCGTCCGTTTGACCATTATCCTAGTTTTCCATCCCATCATCTCTCTTACTGTCTGTCCATCTCTTCATCCAATATTCCATCCATCTCTCCGTTTGTCCAATTTTCCTTAGTCTATTCACCCATCCATTAGGCTGTCCATCTGTTTGTCCAACCAACCATCCATCCATCCATCTGTTTCCAGACTCCATAATTAAAACTTGACTTCCTTAGAAATATGTTAATGCATGAAAAAATTGCTAAAAAGCTCTGGGATCTGACTTGGAAGAAAAATTCCTGATGTGTGTCTGTTTTACAGCGGAGAAGAAAAGCCACAAGAAGCAGCGACTCATCAAGAGGTCGACAAAGATGGCACTCAGACGGTAAAAAACTTCGCTCTCATCCTTTTACCAAAGATCTTGAATAGATTAAACAGGACAGCTGATGCATGTTTTGTAAAAACTGTCATCTTTTGTCTGCCAGGATGCGGGACAGAAACATTTTGGGCCAGACGCCTGCAGTGTGTGTGGGATGCTCTACTCTGCTGCCAACCCTGAGGATGAATCTCAGCATTTACTGTTTCACAATCAATTCGTCAGTGCTGTCAAATACGTGGTGAGACCAGTTTGCATTCACACAAACCATATGCCGAGAATCTCTTTGTCACATTCATTTTCATCTGTTCAGCTCATATCTTGTGCTTGGTTGAGCTAAACAGGCACAAGATCTGAGCTTGTGCCTGTCCTTAAACCAGAGTTTCCGTAAACTTTTGACCCGTTTAAGGACACTCCGATTATTGTGATTGATATGGATAATCTCAGAGAAGACATCATTTTCTTTTAACCGTTTAATATATGTTGTTTTCAGGGATGGAAAAAAGAGAGAATCATGGCAGAATATCCTGATGGCAAGATCATTCTCGTCCTCCCTGATGATCCCAAATATGCCCTGAAAAAGGTCTGTTTCAAGTGTCGGGCCATTGCCTTCATGAACAATGCAGAAGTGAAATCCCTTGTGTGTCATTTTGGACCTGCTGTAGCTTGATAATTAATTGTCCATCTCAGGTGGAGGAGATCCGGGAGATGGTGGACAATGACCTCGGCTTCCAACAGGTGGAGACAAAGTGTCCCTCTCAGACCAAAACTTTCCTCTTCATCTCTATTGATAAGAAAGTGGCTGGATGTCTCATAGCAGAGCACATCCAAGAGGTACGAGACTGCAGGCTCTTAAATCTGTGCATAACCGTTTTGTCCTTGAGCCTTTTGAAAATCAAGATCTTCTCATATCTACTCAAAGGGTTTCAGAGTGATCGAGGAGGCTCCTCCTGAGGGCTCAGAGGGGGAGAAGGTGATGTTTGAACGGCAGAGAGCTTGGTGCTGCTCCACTACGCCGGAGCCGGCCATCTGCGGCATCAGTCGCATCTGGGTGGTCGGCGTGATGCGGCGCCGGGCCATCGCCACACGCTTAATTGAGTGCCTAAGGTTGGTGTTGGGATTCATACTCAACATTTTCACATTTTACGAGCAAGTCCATTGGGATTTTAAACTAAACTATGAAGTAGAAAATCTATAAGTGTGGTTTGTATGTATATATGTTTCTTCTTTTCTCTGATGCCCCTAAATAAAATTCACTGCAACGCTTCGCACTTTGGTTGAAAATTGATAACCATGTATAATCTTTCTAAAGTTGTTTTCCAACATTTCCTGGTCTAACACAAAAGAATGCATTTTACAAACAAATCATATGTTTTACATAATTAAAGTTGCTTTTCTTTTTACACAGGAACAACTTCATTTACGGTTCCTACCTGAGCAAAGACGAGATCGCGTTCTCAGACCCCACGCCCGATGGAAAACTCTTTGCCACCCATTACTTTGGCACATCTCAGTTTTTAGTTTATAACTTTGTGAGCGGGACCCGCTCGATCCAGCCCAAAACTGACTCGGTATGACGGCCCGATGGAGGAGGCGACGATGGATTCAAACATGAAGTCTTCACAGCATGACACAAATTACTCCCAAGAAGTTGGTGACTGGACTAAAACTCAGGATGACAACTTTAACTCTTCCGGGCATAGTATTTAAAAAAAAAAAAAAAGGAAAAAAAATCTATTTTCTTTAGATTCTTTTTAAGCAAACGGTTGGTTTTGTTAGAATACACATGCATGAAATGAGAGCAATAGACTTTAAAGAGCATATCATTTCTGTGTTCAGCAAATTGAAACATCTTTTAAAGCTGAGTGAAGATGAGTCAGGACCTCCTGGATGGTGTCTCCAGTTTATGGGTGTGAATTGTAGTTTGGAGCATTCGTCATGTGTTCCTGTATAAACCGAGCCATATGCTGTCCACGTTTTAGCTTTTTGCTGTCTTATTGTTGTTTTTAAGTTTCACCAATATTCTCTTTATTTTAAATTTGCTTTGTTTATGATTGTTAATTGTGTTTTATTTACCTCTTGACCACATATCCCCTCCCATCCGGCATACGGATTTTTGTTAAGTTAGTGTAGAGAATCATCCTTATTCTTTAGCAACAAATTAAAATTTATATCAAATCATGTAGATTTATGCGTACTACTACGAGATTTATAACGGAAGATGAGAAAGATCTTAAACCTGTGTTTGTTTTTGTTTTTGATATTAAGGTCCAGTCTTCACATGAGGGTTTAGATCACACTCCGATTAACAGCATCATCTCTTAATTTCTTTATCGTTAAAGCGGTCGCCTTTTAGAGAGACATTTTGTGTAAGAAAAACAAGAAGAAATTGATTTATATAAACCTCTTATGTAAATATTTATTTAAATAAACCATGTAAAATATTTGTTGATGCCGTCTAGTGATTATTTTTGTTTTAATGTAGGAAAAGTAGAACTTAATGTACACAGATGTAGGTTATCAATAAATGTAATTGAAATATTATTTTAATTTAGAAATACAATAAAAACAACTAAATTCATATTATATAGATGCCTTGTACACAGAATAATACATTTCATTGCTCACTTCAGAGTATTATGAATAGCGCCAATATGATTTTTGTCTTTTGCTGGCAATTCTGGTCACATGAAAACAAAAATAGTTAGAATTAGCTTTTTACAAATGACTTCATATATAAAATATTAGATCCTATTACATTTATAGAATCTTTGGATCCTATGGATGCAAGTTTTAAATGATTACATCTCTAGGACCCCCTGGATCTAAAGAGGGACATGCCGGTCCACAGCTACAGTTAGACTTCTTCAACAGACGAATAAAAAAGACTGATGTGAAGTCTCGCTAGGAAATGAAAGCAGGATTCATAAGCAGGTTTCAGTAAATGGCTGAATTAAGGAAGAGCAGCAGCTGTAGCCCATGTTGTGAATACATCTTCATCTTTATGCATTTATTTCAAATGAGGTTCAAGTTCAACTCTTGAATTTGGTTTCCTTCACAATCGTCTCAAAACTGCAATTACACATAATACTTTGTGCACCTTTTTCTGCCACAGCTTTTCCTTCCACTCAACTTTCCAGTTCATTGGTGTTTAGTTTAATGTATAATAAAATCCCAAATTCAGTAAAAAAAAAAACCAAACAAAATATGTCCCAGTTCCTTTCACACCTCTACCTGTTTTTCTTCCATGAAAGGGGAACCGTTTTAATTTTCAGGAAAAAAATCACATTTGACTTTTTTTTTAGCTCTGAAATACTTAAAACACTTAAATACATAACTGTAATTTTATTAAATGAATTATTAAAATAGATGCATTTTTCTATGACCTTCAAATCTATTGGGATCTTTTCGAGTCGTGACTGTTTTAAATGGTGGGAACTTTCTTGCTTGAAGATGTAAACACTCCCCTCTTAGCACATTCCTCGACGCTCCTGTCACAACACGGGGCTGCTCGATGGCAACTTCTGAGGAGCAAAACAGTCTTAGAACAACACAAACGCTTCCTCAAACAGAGGGGGACAAAACCGAGTTCTCCACTGACTCCTCCTCAGGAGTTGATACGAATCAGGAAGAGACAAACAGAGCCGAGCTTGTTTAGGTGTCTTTCACTCAACGACCACCAATGGCATTTCTTTGTTGTTTGGTGCACAAAGGTCATCTGAGTTGATAGAAATAGTCAGAATCTATGAGGCTGAGTTAGGCTGGCTGACAAAAAGGCGAGCAGGTACTTGCAAACACACTTTTATTCTTACACATCAGCTTAAAAAGACAAAAATATCACAGCTGCCTGATTGTAAAGCATAAATCACTTCATCCTAAACGTAACATTTTTGGTCCAGCTATTAAAAACAGATATTTACACGACAACCACAGCATTTACAAGTAATTTCTACAGTTCGGGTTCATTTTAAGAAAAGAAACCAGGTTTAACCTGAGCTGCAATTGAAGTCTTCACCAACTCCCTCGGTACTGCTTAGATTGACTTTGTTTCCAGACTTTTTGAGGGACTTAAATCTCGCTAAAGAGTTTTAAAGTGAGATTTCAGTGAGTCTGGCTGATTTTCTTTACAGGCAAATACAGGAAATGTGAACAAGCTCCTAAAACATATGGTGTGAAGGCTTTAAACTAGAGTTTTCCATCAGGAAGCCAGACAGTCACATTTTTGCAATTTCTCAATCTTTCCCTTATCAATATTTTTGCCTGTTTTCTGGAGATCTCTAGTTCCTGAGCAGGTTGTGTGCTTAAAAACTAAGAATAAAGGGTAAGAGAGCAATTTTTCATAAATAAAGGGAAATAAATTGGGGTTAGTCATGCCTTTGCAACAGCCTGAAAACAAATTGCCTATAGAAACACGTATTTTGCAAAGGTAGTTTATACCTACATAATTTGAACTTGTTTCAAATTCCTTTCTTCAGACTGACGTGAAGTATAAGGTAACTTTGTAGGCCTGAGAGCACCAACAGAGCCAATTGCTGTCAGTTGAGCAGATGTTAGCCATAGCAATCAAACGTACCACAAAGTCTTAAAATATGTAACTCTGTCCATAATAAATCTACATGATATACGGCTGAAATGTTTGACTTGGAAGAGGCCTGGAAAATAAAATTCTGCTTGGGGCGCCTACACCCATAGATCTGTCACTGATTTTATGAAAATGTGTGAAAAATCCAATGAGAAGCCTGAAAAACTGAAACCTGTAAAATCTAAGTCATCATAGACTTTTCCACACAGCTTTAGAACGTAGTGAATTCACAACTATGGCATGATGTTTTACATGGAAGCTGAAATTAGTTGACATTCAAGGCCATGACGACATTAAAATGTAGGCACCAAAAGACATTACTCTGTAACCCTGTGCACTCTTTAGTATTAGCTAAAACTTGGGGTGAGAGGGTTTTTTACTCTCACAGTATGGGACAATGCTCCCCACAGAAAGAGTACAGCAAGTCCAAAACATCAGGCTCTTGAATTCTTCTATTAACAACCTGACCTTTCCCAGGCTGCACCACCACAACCTCACCATCAGATGGCAGCTCCACCAGCGGGTGCACTTTATTATCTTTCATCTTAAAGTCTGCAACACCAATGCCGGGCAAGGTGCCGTTTCTCTCTGCCCATGTCTTGCTGTTCTCTGAAGCGTCCTTTGTCTCCTCATCACTGTCTTCAGCCTTGCTGCCCTTGCTTACAGTGCTCATTTCCTCCTGACACACCTCAGATTCGCTGGCATAAGGAAGAGAGAAGTAGGTGCACTTTCCAGGCTGGGATTTCGTCTCGTCTTCTAACTCTGGCTTTGCACTGAACAGCGAATATGGAGTCTTCTCTTCTGCGTCTTTATGTAATTCGTCCAGGTGAAATGTGTTTGTAAAGGTTTTGTTTATTCCAGCTGGGTCTGACACTGACTTCCTCATTGATGTGTTTTCTCTAAGGAGCCAACGTCCGTTATCAATAGGAACACTGTCTCCAGGCCCCACTTGTGCATTGAAAGCAATGCATTTCGTTGCTTCACTGAAGATGTCCAGTGCAGTGGAGGAATTGAAGTAGGACAATTCAGACATTGCTTTGGATCTAGCTGCATGGAATGGTGAAAATATGCTTGAAGTTTCCCTCTTTGTCTGATCCGGCTCTGAAAGGGGTCTTTCACTGGCTTCCTCGGGTTCAAGGTCTTTTTTGCCATAGAGCATTTCGATCGCCCTCCTCACAAAGCCTTTTGAGATGGATTTCTGTGCCGAGTCATCTTCAGCACCCGGTAGGTCGCTGGAGGTCTGAGACTGATAACCTCCACTGTCCGAGGTCTCTCCTCTCAGCTCCGATACGTTGGGACTCAGGAAGCCTCTCTGCTGGATGTCTTTGCCACTCCTTGCTAAAAACATTTCCCTGATGGATCTGACTCTACTTCCCTCAGGCTCTGTGGTTATAACACCGCTCGAGTCGTAGCTGAAAGATAATGATGACTGAGGAGCCGATCGGGTGCAGAGAGCCAACTCGGACGTGGTTGGCTCAGACGGAAAATCTCCTGACTCTGGAGAGGATTTTCTTTGAGAGAAACGTCTGATTGTGGAACTTTTTGGTGCAAGTTGTGATTTCTGGGCTTCAGCCACCTGCTTTTCTAGAAGAGTCACTCGCTCTGCAACAGATTGGGTTGTGACTTCTTCAGACTGCTGTTTAGGACTTTCTACAACTGCCTTTTCATTTGACTCTTCCAGCTGTGCTCTCAGTGGAATTTCTTGATTTTGTGCATAGCTTTCCTTAAAATTTCCTACTTTACTTGCTTGTTCCTGCTCAGAACTACAGTCTTGTTCATAGTAACTTAAATTTTTTTCAACTAAGCTTCTCTTTTGCTTATCTTCATCATTTGGCTGCACTTCATCCACATGTTCCTCAAAGGTGCTGTCATCATTGCCACTGTCATCAACATTAAATCTAAAAATCTTTTCTAAACTTTCAGATATTATCAAACTACTGTCCTCGTTTTTGCTGCATACATCAGAATTTTCTAATAGATCAATCGAGCCTCCTTCAGGAGAAATGTGTCGTTCTGGCTCCTCGTTATACTGGGCCTCATCTTCTGAGCTAACCTGATCTTCCTCTGGCTCCTCTGTCAAAGCCTCCAACTCTCTGCCTTTTTTTATTTGTTCTGCAAACTTAGGAAGGGATTCCTCCTCCTCTTCCTCATTGCCAGACAAACTTTCTTCAAAAATAACCTGCAGTTTTTTACAATCAACTTCTGGCTGCTCTTCCTCTGAACATGTCTCTTCTACATCTGAGCTTCCTATACTGTCATCGGTACTTAAACTTAACCCTATACTGCACATTTGGCTTTGTAAGACCGTACTTTTAGTCTCGGTTGAATCTTCCTCTTGCAGTTTTTCACCACCTGTGTTTAATTTTGCCTTATTCCATTTTACATCAACTTCTACATAATAGTTTGAGCTTGGCTGCTTCTCCACAGGCAGATTACCAAGGTTAGAACTTGCACTGATCTCTTGTTTTATCCCTGGATGTGTAACTTCTGCTCTCTTTTCTGTACCTTGCTCACAATAATCTTGATTGGCACTTGGTATTTTCTGAGTTTCCTCATCTGGAGCTGATTTAGCATTCTGGGTTAAGTCTGTCTCTAAGTTTTTCTTACTTTGTGTTAGTTGACTACAATCCATGTACAGCTCTTGCTTCACAGGTTTTTTCTCACTGCAGACATCTCCACTAATTTTTGCCCTTTCTTGTGTTGATTTTTCACTTATATATGCCTGCTGGTGCTGCTCTTGCCTTTCCAGATTACCTTTGCTTGCTACATACTTACACGACTGTAAGTTTGGAGATGTGGTCCTGCAAATATTCTTTTCTTGTGGGACATTTTTAGTATTAGGAACAGAATTTGACCAATCTTGGCATCCATTGTCCTCAGCTGCTTGACCTAATGGTTTGTATTTTGCTGCTTCGGAAAGCACAGCAGCTCTGTCCATTTCTGGTTGTTTTGGCTGGTTAATGTTAGTTATTGTTTGAACAGTAGACCTCACATTAGCATTTTGTTTGTCATCTTGAGCAACACATTCATTGTTTGAAATGTTTTGTGTGTCTTCATGATTGCTTTGGTCTGCCAACAGCCTTGGTGTGGCAGAAGGCATACTTCCTCCATGCCCACCATCAACTTCTGCACCTTCTGAAAGGGAAACCAACTCTTCCTTTAGCTTCTGAGGAATGTCTAAGTTTTCTATAATCTCATTAATAACATTTTCCCCGATGCCACAGTCTAGTTCAGGAATTACTATTGTCCCAAGTCCATCTTCTGAAGTGTGAGGTGTTACGCTGCGTGTTTTGGATCTGTCGCCAAGTTCCTGGAAACCCCTCCAGCTTTGCAGAAGCTGCGTTGAAGCTGATTGTTGCAAATCCGATAGACTTGTTCTCAGTCTTTGGGAGTCTTCGATGTTAGCAATTTCCTTGAGAGAATCAATCATTTTTAATGCTTCTGCACAGCTGACGTTGTTTGCGTTTAGCTCTTTCATATTCAGGTTCGTCAAGCCTTCCTTCAAGGTCATAACAGCCAGAAAAGCAAGAAGAACTTTAGATGAGGAGCCAAACGTTGAGGCCACGTGAGAGGAAAAGTCAGGCAAGCTGTTGGACTTTTCCAAACAGGATGGACGTTTATTCTTGGTCATTTGTCTTATTAATTTTATTGAGTAGCAAATCTTCTCAAGGACTGGCTTCATGTTCGACTCTGGTATTACTTGATCTCCTGCTGAGACCTTAACGTCATCATTGTTATCAGCTTCCATCTGTGCTGTTTGGTGGCTTTCTATTTGGGATGATGTTTTATTTGGTTTCTTTTTGTTTGGTTCTGAAGGGCTGTCCACAGAGAGGTTTCTTGGAAGCGGCTTTTTGCTGAGTTTTTGCCTACCAGGTGGTGAGACCATATCCAGAGATTTAGACCACAGGGAAGTTCTCTGGAGTGCTTTTGTTTCATGGTGTTTTCTCCCTGTTAACGGACTAGAATTGGGTGCTTCATGTTTTTGTGGTCCTTTATTTGAAAGAACTTGTTTATCCAGGAGGCGTCTAGTCATTGGTGATAGTTTTGGAGAGGTATTTTGAAGTTCAGAGGACTTCTTGTTGTGGAACTTCCTCTCTGGAGATGGACTGCTTTTTAATTTTGCTGTTTTCATCAAACTCTTAGGCGATTGCGTCTCAAGTTTTGTTGTGTGAAATAGAATATTCCCCACAGCAGATGTTTCACTTGATACAACACTGGAAGAAGACATTCTTCCATCAGAGGTTAAGCTAAGTGGAGACACAGAAGTACAAAAGGATGGAGTGCCCACCTCTAAGATTGGTTGCTTAGTCTCCTCTGATGTGACTTCAACCTGTTGTGTTGTCCCTGTTGAACAGATTTCATTTCCAGTAGTGCTGATAGGAGTGGGTAATGCCTTGCTCCCTTCATTGCCATTGTTATGTGAAGCATATTTATCCACAGTGGCCTTTCTGAGAAACATTTGTTTTTCCAGAGAGCGATTACTGACCAAAGGAGCTCTTTTAATGGATGGTGTTCTAGATAATTCTGCTCCCTGTTGATTCTTGCTCTGAGAAGATGATTTTTCCAATGTGGTATCATCTGGTGATATGACCTCGTCAGAAGTAGGACTACTACTCAGTGAATAAATATGTGATCTTTGACTGCTCATAGGGCTGCTGGTTATAGATATTGCGTCATTTGTGAAATCATCTGCATTCAGTAGATCAGGTGGTGGTGGCGGTAGCTCCATGGAAAGTGTACCAGTAAGTGTGGCCATGTCTTCTTCTGTCTCAGTTCTCGGTGGAAGTGTTTCAGAGCAGATCCCGTTTAGGAGAGGCGTAGCCTGTGCATCTTTCTGGCTTAAACTGTTGTAGTTTTCTCTATTTGCATGTGCTGTATAGCTGTCAGAATTTTTTGGACTAACTCTGGTTTTCTCCTCTGCAGGCACTGATTTGTTTTCGAAAGACTGTACTCTTAGCTTGACTGCAGGGGAGATCACATTTTCTGGTGAAGAGAGTTCAAAGATTTTGCTTGTTTCTGATGTTTCCTCTGAAAATGTTCCTACCTTTTTCTGTGTTTGTAGAGCAACAAACCCTCCTACTGTTTGACTTTCTTTGTCTTGGTTTGATGATGGGTTTGAATGGGCCTTCTCAAGCCAATTCTCAACATACTCTTTAGCAATAGAACTGGATGGATAAAATGATTGCAATGGCACACCTTTATTAATATTCAAGTACTGATTTTTACTCAGTTCTCCTTGTGGATGACTTGTTTCAGTTTGTGTGTTAAACAACATTTGCTTGTTCTTTTCTTTTAAAGATAGCTGAAAATTTACATTTTTTGCATTTGGCTTTGGTAAGTTGTTCCAGGTTGGTGTTGCTCTTCTTTTTATGTGTTTTGTTGTCTTTGTTTTAGCTCCATAAATTTTCTTGATGAAGAGAGCGCTTGAGAAAGGTTTCACTGTTTTATGTTTTTCAGCTGCTTTTGTTGAACTCTTCCTCTGTCTCTTACCTGGCGTCATAACCAGCCTGACATGTTTCCCGACCAATTTAGGTTTTGATAAAACCCTCAGATCTTTCCTAACCTCTTTTTCTCCAGGCTTGTTGTGACTCTTTGTAAATTGCTGGAGTGTTTCTGTTTTTGCTCCTTGGACTGCACCAGCTTTTAGAGAGGCCAGGTGCAAATCTGATGCTACAGACCTGCTGTCAGTTCTGTACGTGCTAACTGGCTCAAAGGCTGGTGAAGGTGAAGGTTCAAATTCATTACTGGAGCAAAGCTGCCTGGTTTCTGAGGTAGCTCCAGATGCAGACATACCATGAACACCAACATTTGCAAGAAAATTGTCATGATATGTCTGTTGTTCATATATGTGCAAGACTGCTTCAGTAACTTCCTCTCCGCTGGATTCAGTCTGCATAATTTCAGTGGATTTGAATGCAGAAATATCCCTACTGTTGACATCCACAGAGCCATGTCGTCTTGGTTTGGGAACTGGTTTTGTCCTGTTCTGATTCTCCATGTAGAACTGCTCTGTTGTTGTCCTGTTCTCCGTCTCTTCCCTGATAATATAAGAACCAATCTTTCCTTCTCCAATCTCATCCACAGTTACAGATTTAATGCTCTCCACAGAAGCTCGGAGTTTGCTTATTTTCTTGCACCCTGGGGTAGGGACTCTTCTTGATAATGGCAAAGACCCATTGTGTTCTTTATGATCATCCTCCTCATGAAAAGTGTCACTGACAGCTCCATTTCCAAGTGACGGTGGATCATCGTCATTGTCCTCTCTGGTTCTGTCTTTGTAGATAATGTCTGTGGAAGTGGCAGAAGTTTGAGAATGATTTGAGCAAACCTCCTGCTCTGGATCTGGCAAACATGCCACATTAGCCTGATCTGCAACAACTGAGCGTGTCAGGGTGGTCGTCCACTGAACAGTTTCCTCTTCTTTAATCGTCAGTCGCACCTTCATCTCCACCGTCATGCTGCCGTCCTGATTCACCCGAAAGGACTTCTCGATGTTGTCGTCACTGGGCAGAACGCTGTCCTGCCCTTCTTCACCATTCCCGTTGCCGAGACAGGTTTCCTCCTCCGTCTCTGCCAGAGACTCCAGTATTCGATCTGAACCCGACTCGATGGAGTTAGTTGGTAGGTCGCAGGAGCTCTCGCCAACACTGTTGTGAATCTGATGGACGATGTACCTCTCAGACGACGTAGAGAAATTCCTAGACTTTGACGAAAATGAAGGTGTCATTTTTTTGGCTTTTCAGAGAGTCCAGAAGATCCGAAAAAGGGTTTTAAAAAGATGGAAAATTAAAGTAAAAATGCCAGAAGTTTCCAGAGAAGCATGAAGGGAGAAAAGAAAAGAAGAAGAGAAGTTAGACAGACTGAATGGCTGCTCCTCAAGAACATTAGCCAGCAAACCTGTGCATGTAGGTCATCCACAGCATTACATACAATATTATCACCTCAGCACTTTCTCAAGCTTTATCCCTTGAGGGATGGCAGATTACTGCAGCACTTATACGCCATGCTAATAAAAGGCTAACACATACTTCTTTAAAATACATCTACAATTGTTCTACATACATAAATAAATAAACCAACTTCTTTTGTACTTACAGACTGATGTCTTTTGTCTTTTATAAGCCCTTTGCTTGGTAGGTCGCCTTGTTGGACTTGGAGATTTATCTGCACCATACACTGCAGGCCTGAAAGGCTCCCTGCCTACAGCCACCACACTTCCAGAGCACAAAATCAAACCTGGAAGACCATCAATCTGAAGCAGACAGAAAATAAATATTTAATCACTTCTAAGTAGTCCATCCCTAATTATTCCATGTTTTAAATCTTTATCCTCCTGACTTCCAGTAGTTCATTTTTGTCCTCTGTTCATTTTTGTCCTCTGTAGAGGACATTTCTAAACTTGAATGTCTCGCACCCCTTGCATTCTACTGAATTAATTCCTTTTAGTATCTGGAGAGGACATTTAGGGCTTTTCAATGATACCACATGTGAAGGGGTGGGACTTTTATACATACCTTTTTCTAATTCATAAAAATGGCTTTCAACAGTAATAACACATTTTATGGGAAGAGACAAAGTAAGTGGATAAATATTCTAATTACCTTACAAAGACTGTGGGATTTTTTTTTTTAAAAAAGGTGATTGGACAATATTTTTTTTCCTGGTAGTCAGGAGGATATTAAACATTTATTCATTCTTTTAACTTCATGTGATTTTTTGAGGTAGCATTTGGGAATTCCATCAAGACATGAATATAAATGAGAGCCAATATTTATCAGTTCTCCAGAATTCCCACATCTTTCAACATTTTTTCTTACACTTTGTCATGTTACAACCACAAACTTTAGTTTTATATAGGGAATTGATGTACTAAATGTACACAAAGTAGAATGAAAATGCATTTCATAATGTCCTGATAAAAGTCTTCTGCAACTGCTAACATGTTTTCTTCCAGGATTGTCCTGTATTTAGCTCCATCCACCTTCCCAACAATTCTGACCAGATTCCCTGTCGCTGGTAGCTCATGGCTGCTCCTCCAGAAAAGCTCTTACTGCCCAACCTATCATTGCTGGGTTGCAGCAAGACATGACTATTCTTTCCATTTTGGGATGATGAACTGTGGTCAATTAAATGTAATCAACTAATTAGGAGGTTCTTGAAAGTGATTTGTTGCAAATCAATACAATGAAGTTTGTAGCATGACACAATGTGAAAAGGTTTAAGGGGTATTAATGCTTCTGCAAGGCGCTGGAGGTATTAGATGAGTTGGCAAAGAAGCTTTTCACTTTTTCACCTCGTGTGACGGTCACTTTGTGCCAGGTTTAAGTTCACGTTTGTACTGTAAGGGTCAGTATTTGCACGAAAGGAATGACTGTGTGTGCTAGTGATGGAAAACTCTTACCCGTCGTCCATCTGGAGTGTGAAGTTTGATCACATGGAACTGCATCAGCTCTGAGATGTGTCCCAGGATAGACTCATAATTTGGTGTAGTCTTCTTGTGTAGCACCATAATATGCCAGATGGAGGGGTCTCCATTGCGGAAAACCACAAGTTTTTTGGGTGTACGAATTACCCCTGTGCTGTCTCTGTGAATGTTTTTCCTGCCTGGGAAAAACCTTGCTGTGCTGCGGTGAGAACTAACAGGTCTCACATGGTACCAAGGTGGTAGCCTCCTCCGGGCCAGGGCCAGGTCAACGGGCTTGACTTTCCTGGTGTCGGAACAGATGTACGATTTCCCATCCTCCAGCTCGTCTAGAGTATTGATGCCATGAATCCCTCGCGGAGTCGTGATGTTCCGGACTCCAAATGGCAGGGGAACCTTCTTGGAAAGACTGTCCAGGAGCGCATCGAATGTTTTAAAGGTCCTGTTGTTGATGACCACTCGAAGGCCGCTGAACTGAGGATCCCCACTTTTGTAGAAGCAGACCCGCTTTGACAGGATGGTGTTGGTGATGCTCGGATGGTGCGACGTGTCAAAGGTCTGCCCGCTCCCTGATGTCTGGTCAGGGAGGGTCCTCCGAAGCCCAGTTTCATTCATCTTCTCTGGTTGACTGCAAATGAAGATTTAAGAAGACATTTAGAAAAGAACAGGATTTTATACCTCTGAGGTTTATTGCCTAATCCAAGTGCACTCCTATAAAAGTTTTACATGCCCTTTTCACCCCTACTTCCTGACCCACTGCCATAAACTCAGCAGTAGAGGTTGGTCAATGAAATAACTTTCCTTCTGCAAACAAACAACAGCTGACCCTTTTGTCTTAGATCTTTACATGGGTCACTGACATTTGTGCTTTTGTCTTAGTAACAATACAATTTATGTCTGATATGCACACATTGTCTACTTCACTAAGTCCACCGCATTATTTGTACCAGGTTGGACCTCTTTTACCTTCAGAACTTTCCTCATTATTTGTGACATGGATTCAACACAGAGGCAGTCACACATCTGGATTTTGTGTAAATTGGTTGGATTATCTTGAATCGATATCTGGAGATGGTTTAGGCAACAGTGAACTCTTCTGAAGTTGGGGAGGATTTAACCTTAGGGGACAATAAATGCTGGAAGTAACCAACCAGTTATGGGGTCATGAAGGGACACACATAGTCAACAACAACACTCAAATAGGTTGAGGTGTTAAATTGATACTCAGTTGGTACAAAGAAGCCAAAAATAAGAAAATAGCCTCCACAGAATTGAACCACCAACTGGCAGACTAAACCACTGAAACCAGACTGGATGGATGTGATCCTATATCATCTGAATGTTTCAGTTTTGGCAAGCTTCAATGAATTGTAGTCTTTGTTTCCTACTCTAACTGACAGGATGCCATTTGAGGTGGTCTGAGGTGGTCTGAGGTGGTCTTCTTAGTACTTAGGCAACTGTTGCCTTTCTGTCATTTTGTACCACTCAGGTCCATTTTCATCTGGCCTCTGACATCAGCAAGGTGTTTCGTCCACACAGTTGGTGCTAGCTGGATGCTTTCTTTGTTCCCTCACCATTCTCTGTAAACCTGAGAGATATTTGTGAGTGAAAATCCCAGAAGATCAGCAGATTCTGAAATAATCAGACAAGCCTGTGTGGAAATAACAACTATGCCACGTTCAAAGGCGCTAACATTTCTTTGCTTCACTGTCCTAATCCTCGGTTTGCGAATTTCCTTCAATGCAAGAATATGGCTAATTTAATTGAGTTGTATTGTGTAAACTAGCAATTGAACAAGTAAAAACTTGAAACCACAAAAGGAAAAGCTGCGGACCTATTCAAATTTACAGTGAATTTGATAAGAGAATTTAAATATATATATTTTTACCTAATAAAAGCAAGATATTTTTTTTTCTGTCCTGTTGTCTTTGGTTTATTTTAAGAAATTAAATTAAGGAATGTGGTAAAATGAACAGGAGTCCTCATCGAGTCTTGCATTTCATGTTCCAAGATGCTTTAAACTTTTTAAATTATTGATCTCACCATAGACAAGTTTAAGCGAATAGCTGTTTTCTAACATATCCTGACTTGTGACTCACCAGCACACATTATTTCTCATTTGAGAGGCCTGTTTTTTGGTCTTTCCTTCTTCCAAGTGTGGCTAAATAAGTGCCATGTCAGAAGGTCACTGATGTGGCAGCTGCTCTGCAGTCAAAAACCTTTGTTTCTTATTCCTCTGCTGAAGAAATTCAATGACACATATCATTTTTCTGTTTTAAGGATTTGTAAACATGTTTATGAGGGGCTTGACTAAGGTTATGTTTGAGGCAACATAAACAGTTCTTGTAAACACCTGATTAACCTGTTGCCAAGCATCTGTTGTTTACTTTGTCAGGCTGTGGTCATCAGCTAACATGACCTACCTTCTGCTAAACTAGCCAGACAAACACATCGATGCACGCATATGCGTCTAAAGAGCTAAAGAACCTTTTGCTACCCTTTTCATAAACATTTTTTTATTCAATTATTTCATTATGAATTTTAAATGATTTTGTCATTTTTTAAAAACATATTTTTTATGTACAAAACCACACGATTAGAGTAAAATTAGCAGTAGAACTTTTCATCTATCTTTTCTAAATGTATTTTCAAGCACTTACAGTAAAACCTATGCTTATCTGGCACCTGCAACACTCAAAGTGCAAAGCAGTAAATACGTCAAACAACACTGGACTTGCAAACAAATGGAAACAAAAAATAAACAAATAAAAACAACTCACCTTTACTGACATAAGAGTGCCAGATATTTTTAAAAGATCCATGGATTCTCATTGCGTGCTGCACTGCACGACTGTTGCTGAGCTAACTGACAATAGGAGTTTATTCCAGGAGACACCATCATTGGCAATTTGCTTAATCTTTGCTCAGAGGTAATCTTCACTGCAGGTGCAAAGCTTGGAAATCCTCTTTGGGAAGGTGTGTCACACCTGATGGAGCTATCATAGCAGGCCCAAGAACTGGTCCCCCCCCAAAAAAAAACACTGAGATAAATTACATGTTTTATTTTTAAATCGATTTTGTTTAGGAAGAACATTAGTAGTGGTGAGAAAAAAAAACTTTCCAAAATCATCACCAAAGGCTGAAATCGTTTGAACATAATTTTTTTGTGTGTTTTCTGTAGATATCTTCTAAACAGCTCTGCTGTTTTAAATCGAGAAATAAAATAATTTGAGCAAGGTTTTCTGAGTGACAGATGGTAAGTTAGTGTCCACTTGTAAAATACGAGCAGGTCTCTAATCTCATTAAGGACCTCTTTCCAGAATAGGGATTAAAGTGTTTTCGATTCTCAGGACCCTTACAGGGGAGCGCTTGTTTTCAACATGAACATGTAAGATGCTAAATTAAATTTATGGCAGTAATGAAATCCAAAAAGTACTATAATTTTTATTTATATTTGTTGTCCTTTTTTATAATTATGACTTGCAGTTTATGGAAGCCCATGATTATTTTCCTCATATTATCAGACCAATAAAAACACTGCAGTTTTTGATGTGTCTTGAGCAACATTTTCATCCACATCTTTTCCTTCCACTAAACTTTTCATTAAGATACTTGTGTACAACTCTCGATAAATAACCAGCTTCTTCCATAATTGCATTATGTGTTCTTCCATCCATGTAAAATGTGTTAATTATTGTCTTCTTGAAGAAAATCAACAGAAAAATAAGATTTGCAGCAGATTTTATTATGGGATAGCCATTCTATGGCTATCGCTAAGTTTGCTTGCACGTCTGGCCGGCCCTAACTAAAGCTTTTTTTCAACACAGTGGATATGAGATGGGGACACTGTACAGACAGCTAAGATGAACGCTCTCTTAATAGCAAATACAGGCTTTTGTTGTCCCCACAAAAATACTCTTGCAGCGACACTGTGCTGCTTTTGGAAATACAGTTCAGTTTAAAGGGGTAGTAGACACTAATAGATTAGACTGAACTGTATTACGAAGGAGGGTATTAGCTGGTCATGCATATCCTTCACTGTGAACTATCAGGGGTTGCATAACAGCAACCAAACCTGGACTGAACCAAATCTATTTCTGTAGTAAAACAGATTAGCGTACGAAGGGAGATGACTTCATTCCACAGTAAACCTGTGGCCGAACTAAACGAATCAAAAGCTTTTAGAGAAGTCATCAGATTTCAACATCGCGTAAAAGGATAAAGCGATCCCTCTCTGTTGCAGTGTTTAGCTTAAACCCCTTAAAAATATCTCAGGTGTATATGAAACGAATAATATGTGCCGTAGGAAAGAATTCCTGCTGAGCCCGACCAAACTGACGTCCAGGAATGCCACCGGACGCTCCCATGATCCCAGTCAACTAAAAAAAAAAACCCAACAGGCACAAAAATGTGAAAAATCCTGCAAAGGAAGCTGAAGGGGGAACAATGGAGGAAGCTGTCAGTGTAAACAGGTAGGCCCCAAGCCTGCCCGTCATTCCAGCTCTCCACAGCAGAGATAAGGATGCTGAAAGCGCGAGGGGAACAACAGACTCTTGTCATGCAGTCGTGTTTCCTCTCGTGTTTTATTGCTGCATGTGTATTTCAGAGGGGACATCTGCCACATGTCATATATCTGTTATATGTTGGCATCAACCTACCAAGGTACTAGAAGGAAACACACCTTGGGACGTAATCTATACAATGTATTTCTTCTTATGTCAATATTTTAAATAAAAACAAATCTGCCAAACATACCTGACTTGAAATGAAAACCTGTCCACTCAGCATATCGCACCAGGTAATGTGTGAAATTAAGGAATGTCACGATAAAACAGCTGACAATGTTAAAAAGTTGTTCTCATCCATGTTTAAGAGTAAAATCACATGCCGCCAAGACAGAGATATCTGGCCCTGCGTTCCGCCTGTATTGCCACTTCAGCCCAGGCCTATTTTTACGCCCTCGCGACTATAGGGAAAGTAATTGGCGCCACGTTAGATTCAAACCTATGCTGTTAATGGGAAAAAATGTGTGATATGTTTTGGCTCTTGTTCTCTTTCTATATTTGTCCCAGTGTCCTCCGTGCAGCTGCTCCTCCAGATCTGTCTCCCAGTGTTCCCATCAAGCACCTCTCTTCAGCCTGCATATACTTCTTGAATTCGAGTGTCTGCCAGCCTCCATCAACTCCTGCTTAAAGCCGCAAAAATACTCTTGAAGGCGCATTTGAAATGCCGGCAGCGCGCTTTGATGTGCAACCACACTTCGACTCTGTTGTGTCATTTAATATCGAATATGTGCCTCATTTCTGGCCCTTGAGAAAATACCTTCCACTGCAGCTGTCATGATTCAACGATTTTGTGGCCAAACAGCTTTTACAGGAAGCAAACCTGACTAAAGTGGATTTACTTTAACTTTTTTTTTTTTTTTTTGAAGAATAAACCACCCAAAAATATTTTTAATTTTGCGCCAACATGTTGATAAATTCCTCTTTTCCTCTGGGGTGTGTTTAAAAAAAAACCCATCCTGGCCCAAGTTGAGTCGAAACTATGCCTACTATTCAAAATTCCTTACAAGTTAGATGATGTTGAATCTATTTTTCCGCCTCCTAATTTCCAGTGGAATTCCCAGATTTTGAATGAAACCATGCCAAACAGGACTCAGGAGGTCAACCCACTGACCGTACACTCCCCTCCAGTCCTTTTCGCACAGCCAGGAGAGGTCTCCACCCCATCCATTTTGAGCTGTCCACATCAGCTGCGCCAAGCTTTTAAGCTGCCTGGTGACATCCCAGTGTTTCCTGCATAGGACGGAGGGAGAGATAAGCACACTCCTCTGGGCGGTAAATCACTCCGCACTCCCGCTCCTGCTCTGATATCTCCATTATTCAATTAGACTGTGCTCAAATTCACCATAATTTCTGGTAATTATAATCAAAGACTTGGAAGTTATTTTTAGGGTGTCAATCATTTTCTTTGTTTCCGTTTTTTTTTTTTTGGTCTCAATAGGACATGATTTTTAATATTTACGAATAACAAAGAAACTAAACTAAACCTAAAGTATTTTCTGCAGTATCTAGTGAGCTACATTAAAATCAAAACTGTATATATATATACTAAAAACTGTATATGTATATATATAATTATGTATGTTGAATAAGTAAGATTTGATGTATTGTTTTTATCTTTCATACAGTTTATCAACATATAAAAATGTCAAAATGATGTGTTAAGCAGTATCTGCGTTGCAGCACCTAGACAAATATTATTGCTATTTTTTTTCCTGATTTTGCCTAAATTATTTACATTTTTAATTTCAATAACATATTTCTTCTGAGTGAATTTAATGTTGTAGAACAGCCAAGCCAGAGTCTTGAGAATATAAAGATTAAAGTGATGGTAAGGAGGCTTTCTAAAGAACTGGAGCACATCACCAAAGATAATCCTCAAAATACCAGTAAAGAAAGAAGAAAGGAGCATTTCATCAGTTTAATGCCATGGAAGATTCTCAGTGGCATAAAAGAGCAGAAATTGTTTTGTTCAGATGAAAACAAAAAATATATATTAAACTTTATATATTCTTAAGTGATGCCACCTGCCTTATCTTTTGGGAAATGTGTGTATTGGCTTAACTGTGGCTGTATGCGACTTTAACTATTTTCACAATAATCATATAACTATCTTGCAAGTTTACTCATTTGTCTAAAACTCTCTATTTTTAATTAATGTATTTTATGTTCATAATGTGATGTCAAGATAGATGTCCTCAACTCCAGCACACCTGACTGAAATGATTGCATTAGCGCCGACTTCTTCTCCCATCCGGTGCAACAAAAGCTGCTAATCACCCATTGATCGGAGCAGGTCTGGTCCAACGTTGCATGGAGCTTTAAGCAGAATCTTACACGGAGCTCCGTTAGAAATATCTATACTGAAACCATCAAATCAAATGTCATGATTATTCTCTTATTCTCATATATAAATATAAGCATTTTAGATGTAGAGGTCATGTAAAGATTCATGCTGATGGTTTGGTTTGGCCTTAATAATCCACTTTAATATATTTAAACAAAGATTCTCTGTCCTACTGTTCTGTGTGTTTTTGTTTTTCTGCTGCAACATAAATGGTTCAGATGTTTGAAGTTCTTCTCCCCAAATTCTGCAGAGGACATTTAATAAATCGTCGAGTTAAAATGCATCCAAGATTTCAGGAATTGTATACCTTCAGGCAAACAACCACTAACTCATTCATTTCTGTATATTTTTTAAAAAGCATTTTGACACCACATGCTAACAGCATATTAATGAAATTTTAAAGATTTTAATACGTGCAAATGTCAGTATATTTACTTCACAATTAAATATAATTTTTGTTATACCTTAATTTATTTACTATTTCAAAATGCATATTAAACATTTGTATTATTCTGAAGGACTTAGAGTAGACTCATGCATTTCATTGAACCCTTAATAATTATGCAGAGAAAAGACCTGGCAAGCACAGGGATGCTAAAGGTACAAGTAAAATTAGTTTTAAATTTATTCAGAGGAGATGTTATTCCACTCTAGTGCAGAAAAGACAATTAAATACAGTTTAAGTTTGACTTTTCTGCAATTAATGAAAGAAGAAGTAAAGAGGATTTAATCTGATTATGAGCTTGTGAAGTGGAGTATGAAGCAATGACACAAAGCACACCAGTAACTCCACACCTGAAAACTAAAAAAAAAAAAAAAAAACTAAATGGATAAAGGTTTTGGAGTGGCCTAACCAAAGTCATGTCTTCAATTTAACCTAGATGATGGTTGCTTGTGTTCAAAACCCACAAAAGTGCCTGAATTAAAACAATCATGTAAAGTAGAGTGAAACAAAGCTATCGGTTGTTACTTCTTATCTAAGGGCCGGGGTGATTTTAGATATGTGTTCCCCTTATTAAATGAAATCATATTTTGTATTTATTTTAGTTATGTTATTAATTTTTGAATAATCTGAAACATTTATTTATACCACATACTTCTTCATAGATCTGTAGGTCTTAAGGCAGGATTAAATCACGTTAGTTTTATATAAAGAACTAAAACCGTGTTGGATAGTGAACACTGTCAAACACAAAAGATGAAACTGATGTTTTATTATCTTATTTGCATATATAAATAATAACCAAACAAAAGATTTTACTTGAAAGACAACCATATGAACTTCCAGCAGATTTTGACAGAAAAACTGAGCAGGCAGCCGAATACGTGGGCTGTCAGTGTCTCCTCAGTGTTCAGCGACTATCGGCAGCCGAGCCTCTCAACAGAAACATTAACATGCAGAGAATGTGGACTATTATTCTCCAGGGGACGGTGGCGGGCAGGGTCCTCCTCATCAAATAGCTCGGCACCCTCCCACCGTGAGCCCTGGAAGGCCGGTGGCCGAGGGCCAGCCCTCTGACGGGACAAGCTGACTACACGCGACCCAGATAGCAGCCCTGGGTGAGGAGTGATTTATCCGTCATCAGACAACCTTCCTCTGATTAAGGGTCAGTCACCGAGCGACAGAGCTGAGTGGAGAGGTCGAGACAGGCAGCCTCCGTGTGTGAGACGCTGGCATCCTGACCGGCCGACACTCACATGAAGAGTCCAGGCGAACGTCGACTTGAACATGCACACTTCTACCGATGGGCATGCACAGGAACAGCCCCGCAGTCCTTTTTTCAACCCACTTCTCTGTGGTTTATATATGTTGGCTGACTTACACACACTTAAATACACACATGCCAAAGCCAAGATAAAGACTTATTGAGCTGGCCTTGACTTTCCCTGAACCTGACAACAAAAGGATGTGGCAGATCTGAGTCGCCCACTGTTTGACTTGTCTCTGAGGGCTCTTAAAGATCAGAGGTCTTAATGTTCAGGGTTCAAAAACAGGTTACTGCGTCCATCCATTTTTCATGGAAATGCTGCCTATTGTGAGCATGAACGGGAATTCTGCCTGAGGTGACTCGAGCTTCCTGAGTTTCTCCAATCAATACAGTTTCTTTAGTCTTATTTTCTTGCTTTTCAAATTGTGTTATTTGCCTTGCATGATTATTTTGTAAGCTAAATATTTTAAAGAAAGAGCCTCAGAGATTATAAGACTGTAAAACGCATTCTGATTCATTTTTAAACTTATTGTAAAAAAATTATGTTATTTTATTTTCATCAAACTTACCATCGGCATTGATGCTTGTGCTTTTATGTGGTTGCCATGAATGTGTTGTTGTGAATTATTTTTTTTATTTTAATATTTGTGCTTTTATGCTTTGATGAAGCTTATATTCAAAATCTATCTACATGTTTTTTTATGGTATGTTGTTTACAAAACCTAAAGAAATATTGTGCAGAGATTCACCATGGCTTTTCAGCAGCTCTTGTGATGCAGGCACATTAAAAATAACAACAACAAAAAAAGACCAACACATCCAAGTTTGTGGAGTTTCTTTTATCAATTTAGTGTCTTTAATCTTCTTTTGTCGTATCTTATGGTTTAAAAACATTATTTAATTCAATCTTAATTAAATAATTAATTTATAAGTTAATCGCCTTTCCTGCTGCATTTAATCGGTTGCAACCAAGTTGCTGTCCAGGCATTTTGGTGTTGCTCACATTTTTTCTCCATGTTGTTTAAACATTTGACCTAAGTGCCCAAATAAACTCTGTTAGCAAATCATACACCTTGAATGAGCAAAACATAAATAAAAAAATAAAATAAAATAAACATGGCTGTTGATTTCTTCTGTGGTGATGCATAGGCAGAATTAATTCCTAACATTTTAAAATAACGGTAGGAGAAACCATTGCCAACTGACTTATATAAATAAACATTTGGAATAAGACTGTTTTAATTATACACACATGCATAAAATAAATGTTGCTTAATCTGTTGTTACAGTTAAAGATTTTGTTACAGCCCACAGAGAAAACCCAAAAATAAATGTGTTTTCATGTTCAATATGCAGACCCAAGGTTGTAGGAAGCCCAAAATATTATTTCATTTTACCAGAGTAAAATATATTCCTGTTAACTTTGAATATTTAGAGATAAAAATTAATTTCAGTTTTTAAAAAAGGATTTCTAATACAGAACTGCTATGATCTACGTAATCAGGGGGAAAAACTGCTGACTTGACAGTTGTCCAGCAGACACTGATTCCATTTACAATGAAAGTAAGACAGCAAAGGTCTAAACAAATTGTTCACAAAGAACAATGTCCAGGCACATTGATGGAAAGTTGAGTGAAAGAAAAAAGTGTGATAGAAAAAGCAACATTTCACTTCTTTCATTTCATCTTTAATAACAAAGATGAAATGTTTGTTATAAACCAAATTATTAAAATTTGGTTTCATGTAATGTTTCGTCTTTTTCAATGAAACTGAATTTATGAAATCAAAGTTAAAATACATAGATGTTTAAAAGCTTTGTGTGTATTAAATTCACAAATGAGTTTCATTTGAAATAAAATTCGAGGACATATTATTGAAATGCACCAGTAAACTATATAATATTTTAATTCACCTTTTCAATGAAGGAAAGAGATCCACATTGCTAAAAAGCTGATCTTTAAAAAAAACTTTGCAGTGCGAAATTAATGGCCAGAAGCCCCATAAAATCCACCAAACAAAAATAATTTTTGACTGGAAACTGTATTTTCTAAGTACATTTTCTAGTGGAAATGTTTGTCTTATTAATCCATTACTTCCTGATTACCAGAAATACAAAAATTACACATGGACCTATTTCTCTCCAAAATGGCAAAGACAAGGTATCACTGCATTTAAATACAGTTATTACATATTATGTTGTGAAATTGCTCAGGAAACACTTTGATCTGAATTTTTACATAAGTAGATTCAGAGAAACAACTCAAATGTTCAAAACGGCTGTTAACAAAGACTACAGGTTCTTTTAAGTCGGTTGTACACATCTTTACCGGCGATGCCAATATGTGTGGAGAGTGGTGTGTTCTGTATGTTTAACATCTTCAATCATAAAGATTTCCAGAATGTTTCTGTTTCAGAGTGTAGCTCCGATTTTCATACAGCGAGACAGAAAACAGTCACTGCGGGAAGCTGAAAATGGTCACCAGCACTGATTGAAATCTGAACAATGCTCTATACAACAATCCCCTGGCTGTCCATAGTTTTATGGCCTACATCTGATTTCTGCAACACTATGGGAAACAAGACAAAACCAGGAAATGATGATGTCATGTTTAAAATTATTCAGCATCTGTATTTTCTCCAACTATCAGATTTTTCCTTGCCACCCAGAAGGCCTAAAGCTCTTCCAGGGAAACATGCTACCATTTCTACCATTAACATCTCCCAGTTCAATTTGAATAACATAAAAAACAGCACACTGTGTCATCAAGTGTTTGCAGTCAAATATTCCCTCTTGCTAAAATCACTCTTCCACCAAACATAAGACATAAAAACAACATTTGACAGTGCAGGATGGAGTGAAGAGACGCTTAAAATACCCTGCTGTGCGTCATGGTGGCAGGATTTATGCCAGGGATTACTAACTCACCTGTATCCGCGGTCCGCATGGGCTCACGTGCCTTTTACTCCTTCATGCTGAATGACTGCAAAGATCACACACAACAATATGAGGGCTGGGTTTTTATCCACTCTGAATTTGGCAGAAGCACAGCGCAAAATGTACGACACTAAGACATGAACTATTTTGGAACATTTACCTTTTGTAAATGTTAATATACAATAATAAAGGATAATTGAGTTTTTTTTTTGCAGTATTAATATATTGGTGCTAAAAAAGATGATTTTTCAGAAAATTATGACATAATCTGTCAAAACTCAAAGTTAAAATAGAGTTTTTCAACGTTTGCTGTTTAGGTCAATATGCCATCTATTCACACTTTTAATTGATTTATTCATAGCGTCAACAAAATCAAAGAAAAATAAATAGTTTTGCATAATGTTGTGAAATAATTATGCATTCATTTTAAACTTGTACATTTGCAGAAAGGGTAAGGGTATATGTCATCCTGTGCAAAGCTGACCCCTGGTGGCCGTAACTGTCATCACAACTAAAACGCTCCACTTATTTTTTTTTAAGCAACTTCCCATTATGATAAAAAGTTATAAGCAGTCAGTTTCCATTAAGATTTTTTTTTTTTTTTTAAACAATCCGACTTCTTTGGAGTAGTGCCAGTGTCTGATGAAGCAGACGGGTCTCAGGACAGAGCAGGAGGAGGAAATCGCTGTCTGTTTTTGGAGAACCAGAGGTGAGCGGTTTGTTATTTTAGTAAAAATGTGTTTGATATTTGTTTGAAGTCCATAATCCAGGGTCATGGGTGGAAATACTCTTCCTGTGTAAGAAGCCAAGAGCGTTTCTGAAACACCAAAGAGCTTCTTGACATTGTTGTGCTGCAATTAAAAATAAAATAAAAGTTAAAAAAAATCATGTATCCACAAATAAGGGATCAAGCTTTTAAATTTTTTAAACAGCCTTATTGTGCGATGTACTAAATTTAACCATATGACACTAAATTACAAACAAGTACTTCTCAAGTATTTCTCTAAGTGGATTATTGTGTCTTTAAAAATACAGTGGTTTTCATCACTGGATAAACTTGAATGTAAGAATTTTGATTTAATAATCCAAATTTTCTTCTAATTATTTTTTGCATCCGATTTTGAAAGCTAGATATTACTGATTGTGTAAAATATTAGTGTTTCAATGAACATGGCTTCATATCTACTTTTTAAGCTTCAGACAATCAGACGTTTGGATGGTGTTGAAGTTTAGTCTCGATAATAAAAATGACTGAACCCCTTGAATAGCAGAGAAACACGTCGCATCAGCAAAAACAAACGTGTCAGCTGCTCAACAAACGCATGCACACAAAGACAAAGTCATTCATACAGAAATACAATGAGACAACAAAAGCTGTTGACCCAGGTCATGACACGCTGCCCTCTCCCTGCTTTATTTAGACCATATATTTATGTATTTTTATTTTTTAGGAAGTCCTACCGGTGATTCCCAAAATGGGGCGAGTGGCGTGAATTTCACAGAGCATGACTTCCTCTCGGATAGAGGATGTTCCCAGCCAATCTTTCATGGATGCAGCAAACAGGAGTCATCGGAACGAGGAAGTGGAGACAGGTGCTCTCTGGAAGACCGCGATTGACAGAAAGAGAAAAACAACAGACAATGGTGTACATTTATCTTTGGCTTAGCTGCAGCTGAGCTTTTTTTTTTTTTTATTTCCAAGATTTTTTGCAAATCAGCATATCTTTCCCCTAATAGCCTATTTTGGTATCCCAAACGCTTTCAATTCGGCAGTGTGCTGTTATTGTTCATTAATAATAACAGTGTCTGCTACCGTTGTTAGCACATACATGCTAACAGTATTTCATGTTAGCATGTAGATACAGTCAAGTTAGCCGTTTATTAACACAAAAATCATTTTAATAACTTTCCTAGTAATGTATTGGTTGAATAAATTGTTTTATATTTGTTGAGATTAATTACTATATGTAATGATTAATATACATTTAGCCATTCATTAAATACATAGAATCAGATACTACTTTTGCCTTACATTTAGTAGCTTCAATTTTCCCAAAATATTTAACTTTATCTTCATTTAGGTATTTCACCAGCTTCAAAAACTTTCAACTTTTATCATTCATACTTATCCACACAGTTGAACATTTGTTAGGTAAATTCACACTAGATTCTAGGTTGCTATAGCTAACTTTATCATAGCAGTATTTCATCAATAGCTCGCTAGCTAGTCCGCAAACTTTTAATCATACATGTTTTAACACTATATTAGGTTAAGTTAGCACGATAATTGTATTACTTTTGTATATTTTTAGAACCTTTTCTTTTCTCTTAGACTATTTATACATACGTTTTATCTTATGGTCAAAAGTTAAAAGTTTATGTTTTAATTTTCTATTTTTACCTAAGCAAACTCTGACCTTTGTAAATTTGGTACTTTTAGATATTTTGAAATTCAGCCACAGTGCTGCTGTAAAATGTTAGCTATCATTTTGCTATTTTAGTTTCCTACTTTAAGACACTTTTTAAGTTTTTTTTTACTTTAAGGCACATTTAAGTTTTTAATTTCTGGATTTAACATTGGTTAACATCGTTTATCCTTAGTTTTTCAGTTTTCTGTAAGTACCTCATACTACCCTACAATTTTAGCTAGTAGTTTAACAAATTGACAAGCTAAATCAGCAATCTGTTCATTGTTTATTTCAACAGTCTATCAATTAGTCAGCTACAGGATTGAAGTCACTTTTCCCACATCATTTTAGTAATCTTTTAACATTTTGTGAACACTTTTGTTTTATTGTTAAACTGAGTTTTCTATAGTAATAGTATAATGTCTTGTTTCAGCTCAAATCTGTTCAAATTTTATAAGTTACTGTTACTTTCCCTTGACTGTTTTTTAGTTTATGTTACTCACAAATATTGCAGTTAGTCATATGATTTTTTTCTGCTCAGTATTGCTCACCTTCCTTCCTTGGTTCATAGGAAAGGAGGTCTAAAGGTAACTGGAAGTCTTGGAAGAAGACATTAGGACCTAAAGAGGGCAAACTTTGGTTGTAGTCTGCCAACACATTTTTGCCTTCCAAAGAAAAACAGTAAAGAGGAAGCTGACTGCTGATGTAGTCATCTTATACTCACTACCCGCTTGGGTGTGAGCTAAAAATTGTCCAGAGTGCCACCAGGGGATTCAAACAAAAGAACAGAGAGTGCTGAGCTGATCAGGAGCGGTCCGGAGTTGATTCAGCTCCGTGTGTCAATTCCTGACTGAAACAAATGTACTAGTCGGCTTGAACAATGTACTCCAGCGCCAAACCAACACCTTGTATTCTGCTTTGGTGCTCAAAACTTCCTTTTCATCTTAGGGTGCAAATTTTTGCCCTACTTTAGCACACTTTTATTTTACGTCTCCAAAAGCATATTTTTACGTATTTTTTCCCCTTTAAATGACTATCGTGCAGTTTTATATAGATGCAGTCTCTTATGATTGCATTGGTGTCTTAAGGTATTTTAGCTTTAGGGTAAAAATTTCTCGAAATCTAAATTGCAGGTGTGGTAGGCATAGAGAGAAAATTCTCTACGATAATGTTAAAAATTGCTTACAGCTGTTACACCCTATGATAATTCTCAATGTCAGCTTTTGCAATAAAAATAGTCATTTGTGAAAATTCTGTGTGAATTTTGACACATGCGTGCCACGTGCAAAATAAGAAAGAAAAAGACACGCGAAGTTACCTGCTCGGTTTATCAATTCACTCGTAAAGTAATTAGAACTTCAACATAACAAAAGCAGGAATGCAAGCATTAAAAAACAAAACAAAACAATCCGTATCAGTGAATCTATATTTAGTAGGGGCACAACTGGACGCTGGTGAGCCGGGCAGAGACCATAAAGGCGATCAGGCCGGAGGGGAACAGCATTTGCCGGGGATTATGAGCAACCAGCCCTCGCTTAAGACCCGGGACACACCCTCTCCTGCAGCTGTCTTGCATGCTGTATTTGCGATCTGCTATCAATGACTTAATCAGTTTGGGTCCCTGCTACCTCTACTCATCTGCTGCTCTCTATGAAACCTGGCCTGGGAATTATCAGTGAAAAAGCAAACAAGTCTGCAATTTTAAGTAAAATTTATTTGCATGTGCATTTGATTTTTGCAGGTTTGCGAGTCCTGACATGACGCAAAATGTCTCTTAGGTTTGGCGTCTGATTCATGTATGCGAAAGCAAGTGTTTATATAACCAGAAAATACCAGGTTTTTCTAATTAAATGTTTGTAAATGTGTGAAGAGAAATGCATTTATAGACCTAAGCTATCTAATAAGTAAAAGTACTGCTATTTCTAATATTGTACGACTTGAAAGAGTGTAATTAAATTTTTTGCTTAGTCATTCTTTTAAGCCACTATTTCCGAATGATGACAGAAACCAATTACAGATAAGTGCTTGCACATCAATTTATTGCTTCTTTCTTATGTTTATCTAACACCAGATGATGCTATCATCAAGTGTTGATTCTATCATGATAAAATTATACGTAACTCTTCCCTCTGGTTGTGTTTGTGCCTCAGTTGGTCAGATGCAGCTGATCCTGCTGGTGTTGTCGGGTTAAATTGCAGGCCAACCTCCTTGTGGGTTGATGCATTTATGTTTGCTGGTGAGTGTTTGTGAAAGGCAGCTACCTGAGATGAGATTAGAGCAGCGCAATGATTAAGAGCTGCTATGTTAATGTAGACGCCCGTGCCTCTGTAATCTCCCCAGTGCACACTGCTGGCAGCGAGGCCCCAGGACACGCAAACACAGGGACACACACACACACACACACACACACACACACACACACACACACACATATGCAGAGCAGAGTCAAAAACAAACATGGGGAGGAAGTAGGAACACCTTTAAAGCCCTGATTTCCTCTGAGATGTGCTCCGTTTGGAGCAGCTAAACTTCTGTTTTTTTTTTAATTATTATCATTATTTGGGAGCATTAAGGAGTTACTTAATGCACAACTGCCTTACAATAAGTAAAAAAGAAGCATGCATATGCTTGCAACCTCTTTTTCTCTGATACCCCAAAAGAAAATGCATTGCAAAATTAGGGTCCACTTAATTTGGGTCTGTGCGACTTAATTTAATCGTAATCGCAGCTGTTCTTTAAAGGCTTTGGAAGTTTGTTAGGGAATATATATTAGTGAATATTAGTGAAAAACAAAAACAAAAAACAAACATCATGAAAGCCAAGGAATGCAGCAGACAGGTCAGAGAGAAAGCTGGGGATGTTCAAAGCAGGATTTGGATGTAACCTATAAACATGGATGCACCCTGAACACACCAAGTGAAACATGGTGGTGGAATCATCATGCTGCGGGGAGATTTTCTTCAGCAGAGAGAGGGAGGTTGGTTAGAGTTGATGGGATGAAACACAGAGGACTTCAAGAGGAAAAGCTGTTAGAGTCTGAACATAAAACCGGGGCCAGGTTCACCTTCCACCAGGACAGCAACCCTAAACATGCAGCATCACCTGCAACAAACAGGTTTACATTTTACCCTGAAAAATTAAATTTGGCTAGAGCCTCAAAAAGAACGGATTTTATAAATACATACGCATTCAATAAATTATGATGTTATTGAAAAGACTAAGCGGAACGCATTAAGCAATGGATTAGACAAAGATTCATATTTTATCACTTTCATTTTGAATTTTTTTTAATCATGATAAACTTCTGCTAATAGCCAATGAAATGAGCTTCTCATTTAAAAGAAGAATATTGCATCAAACCAATAAAAAAAACAGAAAAGTGAAGCTGATGAATATTATATTTAATACTCGCTTAAAAGTTGCTATTTCCAAAAGGCCATTTTAATCTGACAAACGGGACTCATCGGGATTTTTATTCTAACTTATGAAATATGACTCTCTGACATACTGTCAGTCAGTCAGTCAGACTGCCACATGTGGAAGAACTGTCATTGTTTTTATTGCCTTTATAATTATAGACATTTCTTATTTTGGTTTTGTATTAGCCGCAGTGGAGTCGCCAAAGAGCCACATGTAACGATGGAGCCACAGACCCCTAGTTTAGATCAAAACATATTCAAGTACTGGAGTGGCCCAGTCAAAGTCCAGATCTAAATCCAGCTGATAATCTGTGGCGAAACTTGACAACTGATGATCAAAGATGCTCTCTAACTTAATCTCTATCCCACGTCTCTGACATGTTTTTAAAAAGTATCGGCTCAGTGGAGCTGATTACAAACGGCCACGATTCTTTTCAGACTTTACATTTTTAAAACGTTGGAAATTTTTCATCTCAGTTCCCAATTGTTAATTTACTTTGTCTTTGCTTGTCGAATACAGTCACATTTAATAAATTAGAATGTGCGTTCTGATGAGGTTCATTTGTTGAACGAATCCATAAAATACCAGTGCAATACATTAAGTTTTATGGCTGTTAAAAATGGAAAAAGTGAAGAAATTGAATGAACGCCCTGGAAAAATTTAAAGGGTAAAAAATATTATAATAAAAAAATAATAGTAAAAATAAAATTATATTAAAATTATACAATTTAAAATAATATGACAACAAAATTATAAGTATAAAATAAAATAAATACATAAAAATGATAAAAATGATTATAACATTGTTATTTTTTTTAATAATAATCAATCTGAACAGTCAGTTTTTCCCCGTTCCCTTCCAGGTCAGTTTGCCCAGATCAGTTTAGTGTTACGGGGAAAATATCACGACTAAAGGTGGGGGGTCTGTCCGTGGCAGGTGACCCCCCCACACCCACTCTGCTTAAAGCCTCGGGGGATTGAGGCCTGAGCCCGTCGTTATGCGCCCATTAGCTGTAACAACAGGGAGAATGAACCTGCCACTCAGCTGCAGACTGAATTTAAACACATTCACACCAATTACAGAAGATTCTCCTGCACTGCCTGGGGGAGAAGAAGCCCGTTTAGGGAAGTCAAGTCACGTCAGGACGTCTTCTACAAATTTACTCAGGAATTTATGTTGAATTTCCAGCTAATTCGGCAGATAAACGACCGTCTGCTGATTTATTCCAACTAAAGACACATATTTAAATGTATTATGGGAAGAATTGACACTGGTTAACCCAAGAGAACACTGTAAAACCCTCAGCATGAACAAAGCACATTAACATATACACCTCTGGAACATGTTTCCTCTGAAGTGCTAAAAATGGCTCTCCAGGTCAGGGTGATTGACCCCTGTGAGAAGAAGCTCTTCCTTTTGAAATAGGGGGAAAATCTCTATTTACAAAGTGGGCGCTCTTGTTGGATTATAAATACACTGACTCATCCCTCAAGGTTCGGTCTGACCACGTAAAGATTTTTGCCTGATAACTTTGATTGATGTCAAAGCACCGTGCTGGCTTTAGCGGGTAAATATATCGTAGCCGTTCAGGAATACCCACGGAAATAAATCCTGATGTCACCGCTGCGTTAATAAGCACAACTGTGGAATAGATGAGGTCAACTTTATCTCCGCGAAGGTGTAGTCCACTTCGGCGGATTTTTAATGACCCCTCGAGCATTAATCAGAAGAGACTAAATCATTTACAGACAGGACATCCGGAGCATAAACCGCGCTCCTGTGCTGAGAAAACAAGGCGCCGTGTGTAACGCGGACGATGGGATTACCTCCACTCCGTCTGGGCCAGGAAGTCGGGTCGCAGGAACTCCGTCCGCTGCCCGGCTTCCAGGTGAGTAACTGGAGCTTCAGACGGATGTGGAAAAGTAAAATAAAACAGCTCTGGTTTCAGAAGGAACTGTAAAAGGAGAGCAAGGGTGATGCATTTGCACCGGGTCTGGGTCGGTACAATATTCAGGCCCAGTTTCACAATCTGAGGCAAAAATATCCCTATAAAATCATCACAGTAAAAATATCAAGAATTTTAGCAAACATGGACATCGTGATCTTGTGTCTTTTATTTTAAAAGAATAATAGAATATTCCTGCTGAAATGATACATTTTAAGGATTTTTAAAAGATATTATAATGTCATGCAATATTTGCTGACTACCTGTTTTTTATGCATGGAAATATTTCTACACTGTGTTGTTTTAGATGAGAAATAAGGTCAACTAAACATCAACCGAACTTTGTAGCTCCTTAATGGAGACTAAAGTTTTTACAGGATATGTTCACAAAAGCACCAGTTGTACACATAAAAAGGTGTCTTAATATATTAAACCCATCCATCCATCCATCCATCCATCCATCCATCCATCCATCCATCCATCCATCCCAATCAGACAGAATCTGTCTGACAGCCTTTTTACTAATTAAAACCAGTAAATTTTGTAGACATGACTCCCTGCCACAGTTTTACCTTCCACCAAACTTTCTAATAAAAAGTACTAAGATTGTATAACACTAATAAAAAAGGATTTTTAACGTTGAAATGTCAGCCTGTGATCGGCTTGTGACTCCTCTGAGGTGTTAAGGAAGTCCAGGTTGCTTTTTTTTGGGGGGGGTCTAGTGTTTCCTCATCTTCCTCTTGGTTTTCATAGATTCTCTAATGGGTTTGGGTCAGGTGAGTTTGCTGGCCTTTCAAGCACATGCCAGGTGTTGGTACTTCTGGCAGGGCTGGTGCCAACTCTTGGTGTAAAATAAAATCTTTGAAATGATATATGTTTTCTGCCACACTTTTTTCTTCCTTTCACTTTCCATCTGCAGTCCCTCAACTCAAATAAGTTTCACATTTTTCTTTCTTTTTTTTTCTGGAAGTTAAAATCATTTTCTTAAAGGAGCCTCCTCCACATTTGTGCTGCGTCTATGAAGGGAAAAGTATTGTGGCCGTCTTTTAGCCAGCTGTCTGGCAGTTTGCAGCAACAGGTGGGGGAAGGGAACTCAGCGAAAACTGAATTTATTAGCAGTTTTCAAACTTTTAAAATCTCAGTATACTTTAATACCAGTAAGCAGTCCATGTTCAATTCTCGGCTTTTATTTTTTTAAAATTAAAACTTATTGAGTAAACATTTTTTTATTTTTATGTTCTTACTCTACTTCAAGAAAGATTCATAAAAGGTCAAAGATTTCACATAATTTTGAATAATAGATACAAACGCTAAATATTTTTGCAGTCATTTATTTCCTAAAAGTGCAAAAGTATAAAAAAAAAACTCGGTATATACATACATTTGAGACTGTACAATATTTATAATCTAAATATCCCTGCAAGAGAAGAAAAGAGAAGTTAAAACCAGTGTTAAGATTAAAATATTTCAGGTCTTTTCTAACAGTTTTCGGGCAGATACAGTACAAAATCTCAGGAGCTTCATTGTGCCAGGAGTGGAAAATAAAAATAAAAGTATTTCTGTTTAAAATTAGCTTCAAAGATCGTGGAGGTTAGGAGCTGTTGTAGCTGCAGTAATAGACGGCCGTGCTGGCGTCCGACAGCACGGATGAAATGAGGCTCTCGGGTCCCTGCATGCCGCCCTCGTGCGGCCCGTAAGGGAGGCCCGACATGTCCGTGCGGGCCGATGAGGACGAGCTCAGGTACTGCTCAAACTCGCTGCGGTCCACCTCGCCCAGAAGCTCTGAGTGGTGCATCTGCTCCATGCTGTCCGCCGAGTGAGAGTGGGAATCAGGGGGAGGGGAGAGCTGCCCTGCCCCGCCGGGGTGCCGCTTGGGGTGGCCGGGGCTGCAGTGCTGGGTGTAGTACATGGCCAAAGGGTTGGGGCAACTCATGTAGGACGGAGGGGGCTGCTCAGGAGCCGAGCCCGGGTGGCGGTGCATGATGCCGGGGTTGCTGTGGTGGCTGGAGAGCGGTTCGTGAGGTTGAAAGTCTGCCACCTGAGAGTGGTAAGGGTACGCCGGCATCATGTGGCAGTCCTCCTGTGAATGTGGAGGGAAGAACATGGAGTCTGACTCTACGGCGTCCAGAGGAGAGGTGTCAGGAGTGGGAAGGCTGTAAGGTTCGTAAGAGGGTCCCCCGAGCACCTGAGCGTCCCGATAGTGGCTGAGCGGCTGCTGGGGAACCTGGAAGCCGTGCTCGTGGTAGCCCAGACCCAGGCTGTCCATGCATACCCTGCCGTCCCCGGGCATGGACGGGGCCTGGTGCTCGGGAACACCGTGGACCAGAAATCCCGAGTCCAGCCTCTTGATCCGCTTCACCTGCTTACGCCGCCGGGGCCGGTACTTGTAGTTGGGGTGGTCCTGCATGTGCTGGACCCGCAGCCGCTCGGCCTCCTCCACGAAGGGTTGCTTTTCTGTGACGGGAAGGGCTTTCCAGGATTTCCCTGCAGGTCAAGAGGAGCGGATCAGTGATACGTCAGCAGATACTGTACATGGCTCTGGTGATGCACATAAAAATAGCCTGTTGCCATTTTAGGGGAATAGGGACAGGAATTTGAGGTTATACCTGTGGCTTAACTGGCGTAGAGAGTTTAAAAACAGGACGGCAAATCAAATATTTACAGGACACCTTATCCTCAACGTCTTATATTTGTACTAAAATTGAGTAATAATGATTTAGGATAGGAGAGTACATGTTTACAAGAAGGTGCAGCATATATTATTTTCTCATGCTTAAAACATTTTTGTGTTTACCAGACCCGTATTAATAGCTGTGTATGTCTACGCTACTAAATGGAAATATCAGTGTGCAAAAACAAAATACTTAGGATCATAAATGCAGTAGGAAATCATATAGTTTTTTTTGTATTGCACTAGAATACATGTATTGAAGAGTGTTGTATTCATGTAATGTATTCATAAATCTAAAATAATTAATTTCCTTTTATATATTTGGATCTTGTGGCACAGAAAAGTGTTGATTATAAATAAATATCTCTCATTCTCAGCTCCAACAACAGCAACATAAAAACAGTAAACTCTGTTTCTGTTACTTGATGTTGTTGTTTCCCCACCACAAGGTCATAAGTGACCCCCAACTTAGTCCACCCATGAAAACGTTTTTTGAAGCACCCCTGTAAATATTAGACGACGGAATGAGAGCAGCGATTAAAAGTAGTCTAGTAATGACTAAATGAGCTAACTGATACAATGTGATAAAAATAAAAATATGAAATTTTCAGTAGAAATGATTAAAAAATAACAAATTCTAAAAGCTAAATGCTGTGTCAGCAGCAGAAACCTAAATAAATAAACATTTAAATGCACTTACCTAACATTTTGCTGAGCTCCGCGTTGTGCAGGTCCGGGTTCTGCTGCGCCAACCTTTTGCGCTCATCCTTCGCCCAGACCATGAACGCGTTCATGGGCCGCCGGATCCGCGGCTCGCTCTTGCCGCGTCCCTGACCGCCGGAGCCGCCGGAGCCGCCGCCTCCTGGCGCGCACGGCTCGTTTTTCACCTTGCTGTCCCCGAGAGGACTGAGCGGGTCGGCCCACTGGCAGTGTCCCATTCCAGGCATCATGACTGACATCGCGCACCTTGCCTGGGTCTGATCGTCGCTGGCGTAACCCGCATCGGGACTACTCATTTCTGTCCAAACTGGTTCTGGAAGGTGTTTGGAGAGGCGTCCGGACTGCGCGCAGGAACCACACCACAGCAACAAGAGAGAGAGAAAAAAAAAAAAACACGGGAAAAAATATGAGAGAAAAATAAAGATTTTGACTCTCTTGCGTTAAAGTTGGAAAGGAAAAAGAGAAAGTCACAAACAGATGCAGCAATAAGTGAAAAGGTAGACAGAAGTCAGCAGTGAATGTGAACAGTGGTGCGCTATAAACTCACAGGCAGCCAATCACCGGGCGGAGGGAGTGCCCACTACTACAAAGGTGTAAAAAAAAAAGTTCACGTCACACCCGCCTCAGACCCTGTTTTGGAGCGGCTATAATCACTGGGGGTTCTGGCTACCAGATTTCAAATGTATATTCATCAGAGCAATAAGACTCATTTAAGAATTTAACACAAATTTATCAACTTTTGCGCCAAAATGAGGACAACCTCTCAAGTGTTCACAAGTCAGTGTGCCCGCCCCCAGCCCCAGCCCCAGCCCCCAGCGGCACTTTTCCAGGCTAAATACGCAAAAAGATTTAATCACCAGTTTGTGTATTGGCCTGTTAACTACATTAGAGCCTTGAATCAATGAACTCAGCCTGAGGAATAAGGAGGCGTTGTAGCTTGATTAACCTAGAGACAACCTGAAATCACAGAAGTCACATTGACATTTGTAGAAGTTGTATGATAAGAACGTTTAGAATATAAGACTTTGAGAGAATGTAGACACGCTCTGTTATTGTTTACACAACCGTGCAGAAAAGTGCTGACTTGTCAGACATCCACCAGACAGTCCTTGATCACCTTCACAAGGGGATCACAAAGGTCACTGATGAAAAATTGGTGGAAGGAAAAACTGTTGTATGAAAGTTGTAATGTTGCACCATATAAGTACAACCGATTTTCTGTTCTAGTTTTCTCAAAGGGAAAAAAATATATATATATATGTTTTACAAAATGCAAACTATAATTACTTGGAGGCATGAATTTGACTTTTTAACTAAACTGCAGAATTAGTTAATTTTTCTGTTATTCATATTTATTGAAATGTATTTAAGAAATATATACATAAATGATAAAAAAAATATCTTGTTTTGCAGTCATATTAAAAACAAATATGAAATAGTAATTGGATTAAGTAAATATTAATTAAAAATATGAAAAAAGGTAAAGCAAGGAAAAAAAGTACTATGAGAAACAGCACAGTTTCTGTGTGCCTTTTGTGATGTCACCAGATTTGTGCAATAAGGCTTGATTTTAGGAAGGCAGACTCTATTTTGAATAAATAAGGATATAAAACAACATCTAAAGAAATATAAAAATGAACCATGATATGCCAAGCTATCTCTACAGTGAGGCTGATGGATTTCACAAAACAGTCCGATTAGTAACTTTAATCAAGTAGCACAATTTGACTAAGCAATAAAAACTTGCAATATCACGTTTATCAACTCATAATATTGTTTCTTAATTTAAAGTGGATCTCTGCATGACTCGTCGTTTGAGGTTCCAGTTTCCCTACAATAAACTTTACAACTCACACGGTTGAATTGACAAGAGCAGATAAAGCTTAAATAAACAACGTTGAATCCTTTCTCAGTTGAAACTTGAAGCTTCTCTAATACCTTCATCTTCTTATTTTTGAGTCGATTATTGGTGGATTTTCTGCTGCCATGGTCTGCAGGCCCAGACCATCACACCTCTATCACCATGTCTGACTGTTCATGTGATGTTCTTGGTGCAGATCCAGTAGATCGGTCACTTCTGTGGAGCCACTGTTCGATTTCCCAGTCATCTCAGTGACTTTTCTTCTACTTTTCTCCAGTTTCTTTCTTTTTGAGGCCCTCTAACCTAGTTTGTGTTGATAGGCAGGTTCTATGTAAGCAGCATCTCGAATCCTCAGGTTTTGGTTTGGTTAGATAAATTGAACTCAACTTAATTCATGCGTACAGAATTTTTATTCTTACTCTGATGATCTTTGTTCAACATTAAAATTAGTTTAGCCCGATTAATGTTGCAAACAAAGTCAACAAAGTATGATACTCTGGACATCATGCACTTGAGTGATACAATTGGATTTAATGGGTTAGTATGAAATACCTTCAAGCAAATCTGACTAAAAATATGCTAATGTAAAGTATTAATTCATATATTATTTTAAATTATTTTAAAGAAAAATAATCAGATGATTTTATACATGTTTGCTTGGATTTCTGTCTTAAACAGTGCTACTTCTACTTAAGGTTATTTTGGAGAATCTCCTATCAAGTCATGACTATTTATTGTTTCCTATTACTTCCCCTGTGTTTGTTCTCAATCCTTCTCAAAGTTTAGAAAAAAATGAACGTTACCCTTCTGTTTTAAACTCCAAGACGACTTGAGCCACAAGTCGAAAATGAACTCTTTTAACTCCTGTTGCACATTCTGATGCCTGTGTTAGCTTAGAGCACTTTCCCCACACACTAAGATAACACCAGGAACTCAGAGCAACCTGCTGCACCTGGAACGTCTAGACTTGGAGCTATTTCAGCTGCAGAGAGTGAAGCGCCTGTTTGCAGGCAGAAATCCAAACAGCACCCGCAGGCGGCCGAGCTCCTTATCAGGGGCTGCAGACCCCGGCCTGTCAGCTTCATCTTTTCTCGGACCATTCCCATCTTGTTGTGGTCTGCAGTCGTGTCAAAAGGGGCTGACAGAAATATGAGAGATGCTTATGCAACCTCTGCATGCCCCCCAGCAGACAACAGCATGGGACTCTGGAGCGTTCCCTCCAGGGGTTAGTGGGAGGGTGTTTTTAACCAACCGAGGTCCCGATAGGCGTTGCATGGGACAGGATCTTGACCATAATGCTGTCATCATCTATTTTATCACTCGTGACCCGATACGGTTCCCCCCCCCCCTCCGCCCATTTGAGAGAAGAGAAAGAGGGACCCCTTTGTGTGTGTCTCTGCGTGTGTTGACATGGGCGTGGGCATGAGTGTGCCCCGGCCGCCTTTTGCTCCGTGTGGGAGTGAAAAATCCTGGCGTTTGATGGGAGAAGTCATAAAGTCTGGAGTCGAAGCCACACTTCCTCTGCAAGGTGAGGTTGAGAGTCAACCCAAAGGAGGGGAGGAGTTGGTGAGAAGGGGGGCGAGCTGGGACGGAGTGGGGGGGGGAGGGAGGAGGTGACACGCCTCACATCCCCGCTCCTCTTCTCTCCAATCTCCCCCCCCC